>NC_061121.1:190097308-190197515 GCF_002878395.1 Capsicum annuum | reverse complement strand
TTTTTGTGATACATCTTAAAGTTATGTGATACATTTAGTTGTATTACTATGCATAGATATTTTTCAGTTTAGTAAGTTAATGTCTGTGATACTTTTAGATGGTGTGAGTTGCATATTCTTTGTTGAAATTTGTGATTCATATTTACAGTTCCTTTAAGGTGGATTTTTTTTTTTTGGATAATTTACAAAAAAGGTGATACATATGGAAATTATGTGATTTTTTCTATTTGTATTACAGTGACTTTGTTGTTTTCTATATTAGTTATTTCTTGCTTGTGATACATTCAGAACCCTTAAATTACATATTACAAATTAACATTTGTGATTCATACTTATAGTTCATTTAGTGTTCATTGTTGTTTTTTGAATTAACTGAAAAAATATGTGATACATATGAAATTTTTGTGATACATTTATTTGTATTACAGTGTATTTTTTCAGAATTAGTTATTTAATATATGTGATACTTTTAACATACTTGACGCAAAAATTGTAGTTTGAAATTGGTGATTCATATTTAAAGTGTTCGAATTAATTTAGAAAATTTTTGATACATTTGAAATTTATGTGATACACTTAAGAGCAATATAATATATATATATATGTGTGTGTGTGTGTGTGTGATACTAGTTCGGAGTAGCCCATGCAATGCACGAGCCCGATACTGATATTAAATTAATATTATAATATAATAATAAAATTATCATGTTTATTTATTTATTCATTTGGAAAAGCTTTTTTTCTAAAGAAAATAATAACTCAACTATATGTTTTTGATACATTATGTAGTCTTAATTGGTCCTTTTAAATTGTGAATTTGATATATTTACTATCTATCCTAATTTATGCGACACATTTTGAATTTTGATGACACATTTTTCATATATTTTTTAAATATTTTGAATCGTCAATCATTATGATTCAAATATATAATTTTATTTCAAATAAATTGACAACTCTAAATAGAAATTCACGAGAAAAATTAAACGATTTGATTCTCAAAATCCAAATGTACCATATAAATAAGTAGAGTTGAGAAAGAAAATATATATGTTTTCATTCTATTAGAAATGGGAAAAGCATGTAGTTGCATCATAATAAGAAATTCAAGTGGGGCTCGAATATCACAATATAAATAACCTAGTAGCATTTAAATGGATTGGTGTTGTGGGCCCCAGGCTATGTTAGTAACAACTTTTTCCTCCAGACTATGTGTGATGCAAATCTTGAGTTGGTGATGTCCTTGGGCAATGTTCAAAGGCCGAATTATGGGAATACCTGCAATCTAAAGTGGCAGATTGAACCGCCAAATAAACCATGGAATGCCTAATAGCAGCAGTTTCAGCAACTGCAAGCTAAAGTAAATTAGGCCACCAGTTGTATAAAAGAGATGTTGAAACAAATTTTAGTTGCCCAAGCATAATTGGCAGTAAATATAAAGAGCCAGCAAGCAAATATGAAGAGCTAGAAAGCAGCTACAAGGATCTTTGAGTTGCAAATAGGTCAGATAACACCAACATAGAATACCATGCCTCAATGTGGTTAGCCAAGTAATACAGAAAATCCAAAACAAGTAATGACAATCACTTTAAGGAGTGGTAATGAGCTCAATGAAGAACTTCCAAATAAAACTAAGGAGGTAGATGCTGATTTGGTTCCTAAAAGGGTAGATGATCAAGCTGCTGAAAATTCAAGAAAGTTTGAGTACTCAAAAAAGAAAGTTGTTGAACAGGTGAAGGAGAGACCGCTATTACCCTTCCCGTAGAGGCATAAAAAAGTGAAGAAGGATGCATGCCTTAAGAAGTTTTTTGACATATTCAGAGAGTTACACATTAACTTACCTTTTTTAGATGTTTTGCAGGGAATGTCCAACTACACTAAGGACATGAAGGATGTAGTCACCAAAAAATTAAGATTTATGATATTGAAATAGTAGCATTCACGAAGGAGTGTAACTCTGGGGTGATTCAGAAGATGTTGTTAAATCTCAAAGATGCTGGGAGATTCATCCTCCCTATTCAAATTAGCAACAATTTGGTGGTCCATGTATTGAGTGATTTGGGGGAGAGTATTAACATGATGCCCCTATATTTTTTTAACAAGTTAGGATTGGGAAATCTGAGATCGAGCACAGTGATACCTCTATTGGAAAACCAGACACTATCCCATCCCGAAGGAATCATAGATGATGTTTTTATCAGGGTTAGTAAGTTTATTAATTCTTTTGACTTTATTTTTTTAGATTTTCAGGCAGATAAAAGAGTGCCAGTCATCTTGGGACTTCAATTCTTGGCGACAGAAGAAGTTTGAATAGATGTGAGAAAGGGAACGCTCACAATAAGGCTGGATAATGAAGAAGTGGTTTTCAAAGTGTATAAACCACTCAACACACTATCCTATTATAAAGATTTTTGTATGATTACTGTGGTCAAAGAGGACAAGTATGGGGTGGTAGAGTCTATTCCATGAAAGACCTCTTCGGAATTCCTCATCTAGCAGTCCAAGACATAAACACCCCAGCCCGACATAATGAAAATTTATGAGCCTAAAAAAGATATTGTTGAAAATAATTTTGACCTTGAGAGTTCATACTCAAGTATTACAAAACAAATAGGAAGATGGCTTCCGAGTGTGAGAAGAGGATGAAGGAATACAGATGAGTCAAAGATTGGGTCGTGCTACAACATTAAATTAGCTACTGCTTGGGAGGAAACCCATGTTAAGGTAGGTTTTATTTTTAGTAATTTTAGTTTTTACTTCACTAAATTTTGTATTTTTTGAGTCACAGGTTGATGGGAAGTCTTAGTACCAGAAAACCTGAGGTGAGGAGAATGGCAAAGACTAAGAATGGGGTTCCTGGACCTTCTTGATGTGTAAAGATGCTACTAACTTGGCCTAAAGGCCTCAAGGAGTATTTTTGTCTCTAATTTTGAAGTATAATTTGGGTATAAAGTAGATTTTAAGTGTGGGGTGGGGAAATTCTCATTTTTAGGGTGAATTTAAGATTTTTTGTGTTAGGAATAAATAAGATGTTCTTGTAAGTGCAATATTTGACTGCATGATGCAAGTATTTTTGTTTTAAAAATAATGTTGATTATGTGATTTACTACTTTTGAGGCTACTAAGCTCATGATTATAAATCTTATACTTCTTGGCTTAATGTTAAATTCATGTAATTGCGTAGTTAAGAGTTTATGACGATCCTGCTTAAGTAGAGCATGTGCCATGTGTGATGTGAGGTTTTGCATACTCCTTGCTACATGTGATGTATAGAACTTTCCTGGTGTTTGTGCAAAGCAAAATAAAGAGTATGGGTTTAGGAGATGATATAGGCATTTCTTTGTTAGCCAAGTTTACACCTTCTATTTACCTACCCTTATGCATTATCCTAGTTAACACCATTGAGCCTTTAGCTTATTCTTTGGTAGACTCATATATAGCCTAATCTCCTTCTTTGATTGACCTTGATTTTATCCAAAACTGCTAAGCACTTTATTGTAAAAATTAATTAAGTAAGGAGTTGGAAAGTCTAGTAGGAGAAAGGTGAAATTGAAGCCCCAAAGTGATAGTTATTGGTGTGTACAATTGTTATGTGTTATGGTTGAGAGTTATGTAATGAAAAGAATAAAAAAAAATTCAAATTGATTAAGCTGTGAATAAACAACACTCCCACCATATTGTATGTGAAAGAGATTAATGGGATAGGGCTAAACAAAAGATATGGATAGATAAAAGTGGTGTAAAGTAGCAGTTAAAAGTGTGTTTACTATATAATGTGATGTATTAAAGCTCTCAGGGAAGATAATCACTATTATTTGCAAAAATAGTTACTACCCATCTCTTAGCTTGCATTACAACCCTTAAAGACCTACTTGATACTAAGCTTCATCATTTTGATATTAGTGGAGTACTACCCTAAAGGAAACCATATGGTTCATCTTGTGTAACTTTTAAATTCCTTGTGAGAGCGAGCGTAACTTGATTCTTGTACCCATTCTGTTAGAAATTGCATTTATGTGAGTTTTTATGGGTAACTCTCTTGTTAAGAGAGCAAATGTTTGATGATAGTTGGGTGAATTTTATGATGACTTTGATTGAAAAATATGTAAAAGTTTTCCAACTAGGTGAGTCAATTCTTGAGGCTAGGATATGTTGAAGTAGTATTCTTGAACTTTCAATTAGGTATGTAACATTCTTAGTATAGAAACTTGTATTTTGTGTAGTCATTGTAGTACTATAATGAATGTATTGCTTGTAGTAAAAGTGTGTATTCAACTCATCTTATGATGCTCAGAGTAAAGATTTGATCGAGGAAGAACAAGGCTTTAAGTGTGAGGTGGTGATGTGAGGTGGTTTAATGCACCTTAGTGTTGTTATCCTAGCTTGTTTAGCAGTTTTTTGAGGACTTCTTGTGAGATTAATGAGTTAATAATGATATAAATAAGAATCCAAGTGTTTTAAGTATGTGATTACTATGTTTAAAGATGTTTTCAAATAAGTTTGGATTCAAATTGATCACTTAGAGTTCAACAGAGAAAACTAGTGTTACTAGCTTGAGCTAGGTGTTTGTCTAGTCTATCGTGATGGATTCTAATGTGTTTGATGAGTTCTTAAGGTCATTATTGTGTAATTATTTGTGGAAAAACTTTTTTATAATGTTCAAAGTTCAACTGGATCAAGCCAAGATTCAAAACAATAAGTTAAAGATCAATGTGCACAAGCTTAGTCTTAGCTTGAGTTTCTAGTTCACCGTTTTTGTTATTGTGTTGTTTTGAGCTCTAATACATGGTGTGTCATGATTTAGGATGCTTTAGGAATTGATTATGATGATATATGGATGTTTAAAAATCTGTAAATCAAGGCAAGACAATACCACAAGGCTTGGTATTGAAGGATAATGGCTTAAAATTAGTTTAGATGTCAAATGGCAATTTCCAGTGAGGGTATGGGAATGAGCATGTGACGTGCGAGTTTAGATGTCAAGGAAATGTGAAACTATCTCCCTTGAAGAAATCCACATGAATTTCCACTATCTCCCATGGATAATGCAATGCGGTGCACCACTTAGTCCCACACGCGCAACAATCTCCTACTATAAATACAACATTTGTACACTTTGTTTGATACTTTGGATGTTTTTGGACTTAGAGAGTGGATTCTCAACACTTATTTTAGGGTTTATTTTCTTAGTTTTTAAGGTATTATATCATGTAATCGTTAATTTGAATTATGATTATGTCTATTAGTGTCTAAACGCCCATTTTCCGGAGTTAAGGCCAAAAACCTTTGAATTGAGTTTGTTTGGACTGCTTGTAATATTTGATTGTTTTTTTATCCTTGTTTTTACTATTTTAATGATTTATGACCCTTAGAATATGTATATTGTCGACCTTGTGAACTCAAGAGGGGGAACAGGAATATAGAATAAGGGGATGAATAGAGTAAGGTTCTTATTCTTTTACAAAATAAGGAACTTGAATTAGCTACTAGGATAGGGATATACCGAGAAGCCTTGTTGAGTTCATATGTAGGATGATATCTTAATGCATCTAACTGGATTATTACATCCCCGTACAATGATGTAGTTGTAATGTCCAGTTAGGTATAAGGTTAAAGGTTAGGATACCACGATCATATGATTAACCCTACGAATCAACAATCAAGATAAGCAACCTAACCATGAAGTTCTATAGCGTAGTATGATAGTTCGTAGTGCTTTAACCTCGAGATTTCATCCATTGATTGTCCAAAGTCTTTACTTATATGCACTGTTTACTTTACTTATAGTTTATAAAATTTTTAAAACTCTTTTGGTTACGTTTGCAATAGTTTAATCTCAACTGCGAACTAGAGTTGGATAGTTTCTTAACACAAGTCTCTGAAAGATCAATATTCGGCTTTATTTAAGGCCACTTTATTACTTGGTGAGACCACTACACTTGCGTGTGTGCTTGGGTGAAACAATGACAAATCAATCATAGAGTTTTGAGCATTAATACATATTCATCACATTTAATCTGACTCGACCCAGACCAGGGCCTTTTCATAATGGGAATCTCAAGTCCAACCGGGATCGGAGACCACCGCTCTTAGTCAACCCAACCAGCCATCATATACCTTTTGTCGAATGAGTTCCTAACATATAACAGATATCATAGTTTTACTAATCCAGACTCTGGGATAGGTCCACAACCATGACCAACCCAAGTAAGTCCAATAACCCATTACCAACCAACAACCATAACCAAAATTGAAAAATAACCAAGTTCCTGTCTATAAAAAACATAAGAGGATGTAACAATCATAAATTTTATCAAACAGTATCAGCCCTAATACCCATGCTAATACAAAAGCTAACACCAAAACCAACACCATCCATTCTAACCCATAGTAGTTCCACAAATCCTTTAACCAAAAGAAAAATAAGATCTGGTTGCGACATGCCCCCAACCATAGCCGAAACCAATATCCATAGAATAACTAACGTATGAAAAGATGTACATGATATGCTCACTACTTTAATCTAATAGCTAATCTAGAATCAAACACTAAGAAAGAGAAGTAAAATGGCTGGTTTCTTCATCATGTGGGGATACAGCCACCCATATATGTGTTAGTGGGTAAATGCTAGCAAGTACTCAGGATAAGGATAAAATAATGTCAACCTTTAAAACAAAGCAAAAATCACATGCGCACAAATTTATAAATATATATATATATATATATATATATATATAAACTATGCCTGGAAAGGGGATTGTGTTTAGTATGTATTTAAAAACATTAATTTGGGTATGTGTAGCTTAACCATTCTAGTACCACCCATAGGCTATATGGGTCCAGTGTAACCCCCCTTAACGAGCCCCAATGCATATAGCTGTACGAACTGGAGATACCATATAAGTAGGGGATCCCCAAGTACCCTTAGCATTCCATTATACATATATAAAAGAGTAACTTAGGGGATTCCCATGTACCCCATATGGTCATCATGTCCAATCCACATGTCGGAAAATATGAGTTTCAAGTGCCCGTCCATTGGACTTACACCTTCACGGTTAGGTGTCACACCCTGACATATTGTCCAATTAAAACCATTACCACATAGACAAGACCACTAATCCATTTATAATTAACCAAGGCTATGAGTGATATTGTCATACCAACTATATCTTGCAAACACTGTCCTTAGCAAATCTTCAGAGGAGAAGGGATTCCTATATACCCAAAGATTACGTTATTTAGTTGCTTGGGGGATTCCCATGTACCCCACAAGTATGTTCATTACTTAGTTTGCTTTGGGGATTGCCTTGTACCCCACAAAGATTTCAATTAAACCAACCATAACTCCTAAGACCTTACCTTTTGACCACTCCAAACCATTTCGACGACTTATACCATTTAGGGTTCCATTACCAAGTTATACCGTACAATAGGTTTCATTAAAAGTACAACATATAGTTAAAGCATTCTCATAGGTATTTCTTCCAACATGTTCAAAGCATAGTGTTTCCAAAACAAAAACCAATAACCAATTAACCATTCCCATGCAACCAAGTGTTCAATCCATCATGTGATATGCAAACCACAAGTAAAAGAGATGGGAAAACTATAACGATCCATTATATTCAAAACCCCAACGTATATTTGAAAACCCAAAACCAAACTACAATTAAACCATGAAAATAATTCATAAAATATGCATTTAGTTGGAACTAACAATGAGGGACGAGTATCTTGCCTTATATTACGAAGAAGCTGAAAAGAAACCACCCTTGTAAGTCCCAATTGATCCGATTGATGAAACCCTAGCCTTCCTTGACCCAAGAGACTATGAGAGAATTTGAGAGAGTTTCTAAGTTTTTAAGTGATTACAAATAGGTTAAATGAATCCCCAAAAGGTTTTTTAAGTTTTGGGGTCACAAGGAGTTATAAGGCAAAATGTCCTGATTACCCCTAACTTAAACTATATAAAACCCCCATCGGTGGGTACAATTCCACCATACCATCCATACCCTAAGGTATGAGTGGTACCCTTACTCATTCCCTAAGCCTCACCTTAGACCCCACACTGGTCAACTTATGACCATGCAATCCAAACTTATTCAAGGTACGACTAGTACCCTTGACTCGAATCTATAACAAAACCCAAAGAGGTAGGCACTGTCTAACATATGAGTTGGAAAATACAACTCATACCCCATCTCACAACCTATGGTGATCCACTCATACTAAGATGTAAGTTCCTTTACTAAGTTTAGGATTAAGTTAAGGAAAACCCAACCATACAACCCGTCACCAACCATACAACTCGTACCAACTCAAGTCGTACCCATTCTAGAAACTTAACGACCAAACACCACACAATGCTAGACAACATACAATTTGACCATACTACTCGTACCCTACCATACGACTAGTACCCCATTTCATAAGATGTTCAAAAGCCAAAAAACCTAAGGAAAATTTCTATGGAACAAAACCCAAGTTGTTTCAATGTCCTCTACTAGGATCATTCATACCCGATTGATGGATAAGGTAGTACAAGCATGAGTTACACCCCAACATAAACATTCCAACCTTTAACTAAGTTAGAATACAAAGATCCAAGAAAATCAACCTTCCTTTAACCAAGTTAGAAAAAAATCAAGAACACATACCTTCTACATGAATATCCAGAGCAGAAAATAAATGCAGATACTTGGACTTCATGTTCTCTTTCGCTTCATAAGTAGATTCTTCCACCTAGTGGTTCCTCCATAGAACCTTAACCGAAGCTACACCCTTGGTCAGCAACCGATGAACCTGCCAATCCAAGATCTCAATCGGGATCTTTTCGTAAGATAGAGAATCTAAGATACCCTATCCTTCCAAAGGGACAGCCGATGAGGGATCACCTATACACTTTCTCAACATAGAGACATGGAACACCAAATGAATGAAGCTCAAACTAGAACGAAAGTCCAATTCATACGCAACATTACCAACCCTCTTTAAACCTATATATGGACCAACATACTGGGGACTGAGCTTTCCTTTTTTCCTAAACTGCATTACTCCATTAATTAGCGACACATTTAGGAACACTTTATCCCCAACATCAAACTCTAAGTCTCTATATTTTACAAATGCATAAGACATTTGGCAACTTTGGCTAGCCTTAAGCCTATCTCAAACCACCGTTACTTTCCCCATATCCTGATAGTCAAAATCTAGACCAAACATATCTGCCTTACCAAGTTCAAACCATCCAATAGAAGATCCACACCTCCTACCATACAATGCTTCAAAAGGGGTCATTGCAATACTAGAATGGTAGTTATTATTGTAAGCAAACTCTACAAGAGGTAGATGCTCAATCTAATTAGCACCATAATTAATCACACATGTATGAAACATATCTTCTAATTGTTGAATAGTCCTTTCTGCTTGCCTATCCTTCTGCGGGTGAAAAGTAATTCAAAGACTAATCTTAGTCCCCAACCCCTTTTGAAATGACCACCAAAAGTGAGATGAAAGTTGTGTACCACAATAGAAGATAATTAGAACAGGTACCATATGTATTTCACAATCTCATAAAGATACAACCTCGCATAGTCCTAAGACAAAAAGTTAGTCCCCACTAGAAAGAAGTCAGCCAACTTTTTCTTCCTATCCACGATGACCCAAATCGAATCCAATTGGTTCTGAGACCGAGAAAGATTGGTAATGAAATCCATGTTGATAACTTCTCATTTCCATACAACCCTTCAGGCCTCATGTGTTTAACTTTTACTTGCTTGCAAACCATACACTTGTATACAAAGTTAACTACATCCATCTTCATACCATTCCACCAATACATCTTTTTGAGGTCAATATACATTTTCATGGAACTGGGATGAACAACATAGCGTGATTTATGTGCCTTAGCCGATATCCTTTCATGTAAACCATAAATATCAAAAACACAACCTACCTTAGTACCGCAAAGTACAATCACCACTGATCTCAAATACCATTACCTTTTGCCCACCTACATCACCCTTGATTTTCATCAAGATAGGTTCTTACATTTGCTTCTCTTTGATATCTGCACCTAGAGACGGCACCATCCTCAAAATATAGAAGACGAACCCCAAGATTAGCCAAACGGTGAGTATCTTTAACCAACTCTCGATTTTTATTTTCCACATGAGCCAAACTTCCCATGGACAACCTTTTAAAAGCATCAGCAACCATGTTAGTTTTACCTGGGTGGTAGTAAAAACTCATCTCAAGTTCTTTAGAAGCTCAAGCGATCTTCTCTGCCTGAGATTAAGCTCTTTTTGAGTGAACACATACTGCAAACTCTTATGATCTGAGAAGATATCTACATGCACTCGATACAAATAGTTCTACCAATTCTTCAATGCTAACACCACTTCTAAAAGCTCTAATGAGTAGGATGATTCCTTTCGTGAACCTTTAACTGTCTAGAAGCATAGGCTATCACCTTGCCATGTTTCATTAAAACACAACCAAGTCCCACCTAGATACATTATAATAAACCACAAACCCCTTATTGCCTTCAAGCAAGGTCAAAACAAGAGCCAAAGTTAGCTTATTCTTCTCACAATCATTGGACCACAAAATTTTTACTTTCTTCTTTGTTAACCTAGTCAGTGGGTCAGCTATTATCGAGAAACATTCCTTAAACCTCCTATAATACCCAACCAAACCTAAGAAGCTTTGAATATTGATTGGAGTCATGGGTCTAGGCCACTTCTTAACCATCGTAACCTTTTGTGGATCCACCATAATCCCCTCACTAGAATTAATATGACTAAAAAAAATGACAGTGTTTATCCAAAACATACATTATGAGAAATTGGCATAAAACTGTTGTTCCCTCATGGTCGACAAGACCACACGGAGGTGATTGTCATGATCCACCTCACTCTTAGAATACACAAGGATGTCATCTATAAATGCAATGACAATTAGATCCAGAAATTGGCAGAAAACCCTATTCATCAAATCCATAAATATTGCAAGAGTGTTGGTCAACACAAATGACATCACCAAGAACTCATAGTGTCCATACTGGGTGTGAAAAGCTATCTTAGGAATATCCACTTCCCTAATTTTAAGTTGATGATACCTGGATATTAGATCAATTTTGGAGATGAACTTACCACCTTGCAACTGATCAAACAAGTCATCTATCCTTGAACGAGGATACTTGTTCTTAACTGTTACCTTACTCAACTGCCTATATTCAACTACCTAAATTCAATTCACATTCGAAGGGTACCATACATTTTATGCATGAATAATACTAATGTATCCCATAGGGATACACTAAGACAGTTGAAACCCTTATCTAAAAGATTCTTAAGTTGCTCCTTAAGCTACTTCAACTCAACCAGAGCCATCCTATAAAGAGCAATAGATATTGGATGAGTGTCCGGAACAAAGTCAATACCAAACACATTCTCCCTATCAGGTGGAACCCCAGGGAGTTCATCAAGAAAGACCTCACAAAATTCATTCACCACCGGAAGCAAATGCAAAGAAGGACCTTCCGAGTTAGAATCTTTAACCTGGACTAAATAATAGAGAAACCTTTTAGAGATTAAACTCTGAGATATAAGAGATGAAATAAACCTCCCCTTAGGATCTAGGGAACCACTCTCCCACTCAATAATAGGTTTACCAGGGAACTTAAAGAAAACCCTACAGGTCTGACCATCTAAGGATCTGTAGCATAAATGCAACCAATCCATACCCTTATAAAATGAAAATCCACCATATCTAGTTCAAATAAATCCACCAAGGTTTCCATACTGCTAGTAGATACCACACCCCCTATAGACACTTTTAGCAATAACCACATAACCTGCTAGGGTAGAAATAGAAAAAAGATCTAAAATAACCTCGAGATCAAAACCAAAAGACGCAGCCAGGGTCACATAAAAAAGAGTGGATCTCGTATCAAGCAAGAAATACATATCACGAGAAAAGAGTTGCAAGATACTTGACACGATATCAAGCGATGCCTTAGACTCCTGTCGGGTAGTAAGAACATATAACTGATTCCAACCTTTATTAGTGCCTGAAGCAAAAGCAGATTTAAAAGAAGCACCCTTTGCTGATGGAGGAAATGAAGATGCAAATTGAACCTTATTCTCTCCCAAAGCGACCATACCAATCAGATAGTTTCAAAGAATATGGCCTAGCTGATCATATTTAAATCATCTTTCCCTCCTGTCAACACAGAAACCCATATGTAATTCACCACAGAACCTGCAAGGAGGAGACGATAAAGCTGATTATGCCCCACTTGCCTGAGATTGGACACCCTGTACCCTGAAGTTACTACCATCCCACTGATGCCTATCACCCGACGACTTTGAGTACGGAGCACTAGCTATAGGGAAAGAACCAAAGACCCCCCACTTATTCTTAGATAACCTATCCCCATCCCTAACACTTTGATATTGACCACCCTGCTCAGAAAGCCTAAAATTTTTACCTTGCCTTTCCCCTATCTCAGCCTATTTTTTGTTTTCCTACTCCACCTATAGCATATGAATAACCAACCTAGAGATATCGATGTACTTGATCAGCAATGCATTCCTACTTTTGAGAATGAACTCCAGAGAAAGTCCTAAGGAAAATTTTCTCATCCTAGCCCTCATATCAGCCACCATTTCAGAGGCATACCTAGATAACTGGTGAAACTTTAATACATACTTTTTGACTGATACTTTTCCCTATTTTAAATTAACAAATTCATTTGCTTTCACTTCCTTCATCTGTCGAGGAAAGAAGCGATCAAAAAATGCATTAGAGAAAGTCTCCCAGAAAGATGACTCCTCAACATCACCCATTATCCTATCCCATTCTCTGTACCATTTGTATGGCATATCCTTGAGCTAATAAGCTGCAAAATCCACCCCTTCCACATTGTTGGCATGCATAATCCCAAATATTTTTCCATCTAATCAAGAAAACCATAAGGATCCTCCTCCACCTTAACATCAGTAAAGGTTGGAGGACTCATCTTCATAAACTGGCCAACCCTTGTATCCTTAGAGGATGGGATACCAGATGCATCCCACTAAGCCTGAGAAGCCACCAACTGAGAAATCATATGAATAGATTGACAAAACTCTAGAATCATCACTTCGACTCGAGAAGGACTAGAAGGAACTGGTGGAACTCATGAATAATCACAAACTAGACCCTAGACTGATTATGGATCCCCTAAGTAGGATGTATCTGTTCAGCGTTGTCCTTAGTTAGGATTAAAGACATTTTGTGAGCTTCAGATCATTGAGGCATGATCTAAAAGTTGAAAAAATAGGAATTAGAAAGGACCTTAGACTTTGTAGCTTAAAATAGAACACAAGAAAAAAAAACATTCCTAAATGCCTTGTAGCCTCTCCCTTATGATTATGGACTGCTACACACCCTTAAAAGAGAGTTTACTTAAAACGGCTTTGTGGAATCCCAATTGACCATGAACATAAAGCTCTGATACAAACTTGACACGACCCGAATAAGGGCATTATCGTAATGGGCATCTCAAGTCAAACCGGGACCGAAGACCACCCCTGTTAATCAATCCAACTAGCCATCATATACACTGAGCCAAATGAATTCTGAACATATAATAGATAACATATTTGTATAATTCCAGACTCTGGGATAGGAGGTTTCTATCCATAACATAATATAAGAGGATGGAACAATCATAAATTCAGTCAAACGATATTATTATCATACCAAAACCAATACTAAGGCTGATACCAATACCGACACTACTCATTCTAACCCATAGTAGTTCCATAAATACTCTAACCAAAAGAAAAATAATATCTAGTTGGGACATACCCCCAACCAAAGCCAAAACCAATATCCATAAATTAGCCAAAGTATGAAAAGATGTCCATGATATGAAATGGAGCCTTCCGAAGAATGGAAGCTCACCACTTTAGTCTAATAGTTGATCCCAAATCTGATCACTAAGCAGGAGGAGTAGAATGGCGGATTCTACATCGCGTAGGGATATAATCACCCAAAGATGGGTTAGCGGGCGAATGCTAGCAAGTACTAATGATATGGATAAAATAATGCAAACATTTAAAACCAAGTAACAACCAAATGCACACAAATTTGTACATATATATATTAATATAATCCATGCCGAGAAAGGGGACCGGATTTAGAATGCATTTAGAACCATTACCTGCGTATGTGTAGCTTAACTGTCCAGTACCATGCACTGGCTATATGGGTCATGTGTAACACTCTGAATGGACCCCGATGCGTGTAGCCACACAAAATAAAGATATCATAGGTGTAGGGGATTCCCAAGTACCCTTCTCTTTCCATGATACATATATACAAGTGTAACTTTGGGGATTCCCATCTACCCCATATGGTCATTTTAAACAATCCTAATATTGCCAAACATGAGTTTCCAGTGTCCGTCCATTGGACTCACACCTTCACAGTTAGCTATCACACCCCGCCATTATTACCCAATTAAAATGATTGCCACATAAACAAGATCACCAATCTATTTATTATTAACCAAGGCTATAAGTAGTGGTATAAGTAGTGGTATTGTCATACTGACTATAGCTTGGAAGCAATGTCCTTAGCCAACCTTATAGAGGACAAGGGATTCCCCTGTACCCATAGATTACGCTATTTAGTTGCTTGGGGGATTCACTTGTACCGCGCAAGGCATTCAACTAAACTAACCATAACCACTAAGACGTTACCATTTGACCACTCTAAACTAATTAGACAATTTAGGGTTCCATTACCAAGTTATCCCATGCAACAATTTTCATTAAAAGTCCAACAATATAGTAATAGCATTCTCATAGGTTTCCATCAAACATGTCAACGGTACAATGTTTCCAAAAAAAAAAAACAATAACCTATTATCCATTTCTATGCAACCAAGTGTTCAATGCATCGTGAGAATATACAAACTGCAAATAAAAGACAAGGAAAAACCATAACCAACCATTATAATCAAAACCCCCAAAATATATTTTAAAACCCAAAACCAAACAACAATTAAGCTACAAAAACAATTCATAAAATATGCCTTTAGTTAGAACTAATAATGAAGGAGGAGTATTTTGCCTTAGATTATGAAGAAGATGAAGAGAAACCACCCTTACAAGTCCCAATTAATCCTATTGATAAAACCCTTTACGTTCTTAACCCGAGAGCCTTTAAGAGAATTTGAGAGAGTTTCTAAGTGTTTAAGTAATTGCAAATAGGTTAAATAAAGACCTAAAAGGTGTTCTAAGTTATGGGGTCCCAAGGAGTTAGAAGGGGAAATGTCAAGTTCCCCCCCAACTTAAACTATATACAACCCCTGCAGGTGGGTACGATTCGACCATACCATCCATACCCCAGGGTATGAGTGGTACCCTTACTCATACTCTAGGCCTTACCTTAGACCCTCCTTCTCCCCCCCACTGGTCAACTTTTTACCATGAAAGACTAACTATATCCAAGGGTTCAACTAGTACCCTTAACCCGTACCCATAATAGAACCAAGAGGGGTAGACATTGTCTAACATACGAGTTAGACAATACAACTCGTATGCCATCTCATGACCCATGGTGAGCCACTCATGCTCAGATCCAGGTTACTTTACTAAGTATTGAATTATGTGAAGGAAAACCTAACCATACCACCCATCACTAACTATATGACTAGTATCCACCCAAGTCGTACCCATTCAAAAAACTCAACCACCCAAGAGCACCCAACAATAGAAAATATATGACTAACTACCCATACCTTACCATACGACTAGTACCCCAACTTGTTTGATGTCTAAAAGCCAAAAACCTAGGGAAATTTTCTATGGACCAAAATCCAGGGTGTTTCATGATTAGTGTGATTACCACTACTAAAGATAAATGTTCACCCTATCATGAAACCCCATGCTTCCACAACTTAGGGACTTGGTTCCTTGTTATAAATTGCTATAAAGCTTTAATTACATACCCCTACCATTATGTACTATTATTTATTTAGTGAATTTACATACTTCCCCTATCACTATGCAATAATGTATTACCAAATAACCAAATGTGCACTTGGTACCTGGTCCTTAACATCATCAGTACATACGTTAAAAACACACTCATGGTCCTTAACACATAAAGTATTCCCCCCTTTGGCATCATTGAAAACTTTAAACAGTAAACCAAGAGTAAAGATAAGAACATGTTAGTTAATTCATGGCCACTAGGGAAACATAAACATGAAGAACATCTTTAAGAGGAAAGTGAATAAGCACACAAATAGAAATCATTCATTATCCATTAGGATTAGTACCATACTATATACCAAAAATATTATAAAACAACTATTTGCAAAGAATACTATAGGAATAAGAACTAAAACTGACATAAGAGGCTAACACAACAGAACTCAGGTAGAGAAAGTCTTAGGGAAGAAGGATTTAATAAACATTTCCATTTTAGCATTTTCAGTAGCATGGGCATCCAACAACTTCTTTGTGAGAGTTTTCACTACAGAGTTCAGTCCTTTAACTTCACCAGTTAATTCTGCAACCTTGCCCTTGAGTTTTACATCTTTTGCTTCAAGTTCCTCACTAGCAATAGGTCCCTCTAAGAATAACTTCTGATTTTGTAATTTTAGGTGTTTTATTTCTGTGTTCTTTATTGCTAATTTGATACTTAACTCCTTTATTTGTTTGTTTAAACTTACTTGAGTAGAAAAAATTTCTGATACTTAGGATACATTACCTACTTTTTTGCCAATGCATTCATTCCCCACTAAGGTCGTCACGTTGAACTTTTGTTTAACTATTTTAGGGGTTCCCTTTAGCCCAATTACTCCAACGTGCTTAAACATTTTTCTTAGAAAGTACCCATATTACATCCCATGTTTCCCTTCTTTCTCATAAATCACTTTTTTTATGTACTCAATCATAAGAGAAAGTAAGCTTATCAACTCAAACTTACTCAAACATTCTATTAAGAACTAGTGAACACCAGATGCAATGGTCCTATTTTCTAATCTGGGCAAGAGAACCTTGTTCACAAATTCAAATACCAACTAGAACTCACTTGCGAGAAATTCTCTTAACCGTAGCTATTGAAGTCCCACCCACTTTTAAGGCTACAATCATAAACTTAGTTCTTGGTTATTGCTTCATAATCGGCCTTACACCCAAAAAGGTACATTTAAAATTCCTCCCAAGGATTTTTCATCCATTCTTATTTCGTTCCCTTTAACCCATCTTTTAAGAAATCTATTTAGTAATAGAATTCTCTAACTTCATTTCCAAAAACCACTACTACTGTTTTCTCAAATATATGTATCCATCGTTGGTGCCTGACATACTCTACCAACTCTAACATCTCAGGTTTTTTATAGATCTTGAGATCAAACACTCTTCCTGACAATAACTTTTGTGTTTTCAGGCTTCCAATCCATCTTTCTCTAGACATGTCTTTCTTTTTGTCCTTCTTTTTCATTCTTTTTGGCTCATTACTTGGCGCCTTCTTTTCATCAATTTATCTTTTCTTGGGACCAGGTCTGTTAGTTTTTTTCTTTTTCTTAATCGATATGTGTTTCTACCTCATTCCAGCAGGGCTGCCAGACTTTATTTTATAGGACTTGGTCCTCTCAGCTTTATAAACTTCCTGTCTTATTTTATCTAATGCAACATCAACATCATAATCAATGTTCTTATTTTCTCCAACTTCTACCATTTTGACATGCTCTTTCTTATCTACAACAAATTTCTTAAGTCTTCTGTAGAGATAGAAGACTTACTCTCCTTATAGCACCTTCTAGAAATTTCTTTTTAGTCCCCCTAGTAGAATAATATCTCTTCTAACCTGTACACTAGAGTCAATCATTTTCTCTTTTTCTTTACTGTCCTTCTCTTTCTTTATTTTCCAAATCATAGTTTTGTATCCTTATCCTCTTCATCTTCCTCATTTGGAGGAAATATAAATTCGCTATCCTTTATCAAATAATCCTTTTCTCCTATTATTTGCTCCTATGCTTTATCAAATAACTCTTTTCTCCTATTATTTGCTCCTCTGCACACACTAAGCCTTCCTTGGTATTATGAGCAAGTAGAAGTAAATTTTCAGCTACATAGTTAACGTTGTTGAATGGATCAGGTTTAATTATAGGAATTTCATCATCACAAAGTTTGGCAAAGATGGGGTTTGACTCAAAACAAGTAGGGGAACTAGGTACTGGTAAATTTTCTAAAATCTTAGTACCTTGAATTTCTTCAGGGGGACAGGGATTTATGAAATATTAGATGACTTTGGTTTTTCTAAGGAAATTTTTCCTTCTAGTTGAGGAATCTCTTATTCGATTGGAGAACCAAAGCCTTTATTTAATTCAATTTCCAAGTCTAACTCAGCAGGACATTTACTGGAGTTAAAAGTTTCGACTGGAATGGTTTCACTTAGATTTTCAAGAATTTAATGAGAAGGATTGATGGGTAAAGCACTTTGAGATTTTTTAGGATGACCAAAGAATAACTCCTCCATAGGGGTAGGAACATACCACCATTCTCAGAGTCCATGAGAAGAACTCCAATACTAGAAAACGGTGAATGTCCTTCACCAACTCTTGCTTAACCTCATCCATATGAGCTAGACTCCCCGTAGATAACCTGATAATAGCATCAACTACCATATTAGTTATACCTAGATAGTAATGGAGACTCATATTGTAGTGTTTCAGCAACTCAAGACACCTCATTTGCCTGAAATTTAACTCTTTTTGACTAAACACATACTGCAGGCTCTTATGATTAGAAAAGATGTCAACATGAACCCCATAGAGATAGTGACGCCAAATCTTCAACGCAAATACCACAACCAATAATTTCAATTTATAAGTAGGGTAGTTCTTTTCATGAACTTTCAACTACCTAGAACCATAGGCCTCCACCCTACCATGACACATCAACACACAACCAATACACTACAAAGCCATCATTACCCTTAGGCAAGGTCAAAACTAGAGCTGAATTCAACCTGTTCTCCAACTTCTCAAAACTACACTCACACGCATCTAACAATAAGAACTTTACCTTTTTCTGGATCAATCTACTCAATGTGTAAGCTATAGTTAAAAAACTTTCCATAAATCTCCTATAGTAGCCGGCTAAACCAAAGAAGCTATGAATATCAGTTGAACTGCGGGTCTAGGCCACTTCTTAACCACTACAACCTTTTATGGATCCACTATGTTCCTTTCACTAGAGATAAAATGACCTAGAAAAGTCATAGCCTTCAACCAAAACTCACACTTAGAGAACTTGGCATACAAACATTGATCCTTTAAGGTTTGCAACATAGCACGGAGGTGATTAATATAGTCCTCCTCACTCTTAGAGTATACTAGAATATCATCTAAGAAGACAATGAAGAACAAATCAAAAATCTGATGAAAGACCCTATTCATCAAATCTATAAATATAGCCCTAGTATTGGTCAATCCAAAAGACATAACTAGGAACTCGTAGTGACCATACTAGGTCCTAAAGGCAACAACAACAAACCCAGTGTATTCCCACAAAGTGGAGTCTAGGGAGGGTAAGATATACGCAGTCCATATCGCTACCACTGAAGAAGTAGAGAGGTTATTTCTGATAGACCCCCAGCTCAAGATAAAGAATAGTAATTAAGAAGGGGTATAGGTAGCATAAAAGAAAATCAGGAATAAGAAATGATAAAAATAGTAATCGTAGAAATACAAAATATGAGAAAATACCAGCGACACAAAATAAGACAAATAGGAACTAAGACATAATAAAAAGGGCACCAACCTATATACACATTCCTAGGGTTACTTCCTCGGCTACACAAGATCTCTCCTAACTGCATGCTACAACCCACACACTTATACTATCCTTTTACCCTTATACACGCCCTCCACACCTTTCTATCTAGGATCATTTCCTCAGTCAGTTAAAGCTGCTCCATGTCATGTCTAATCAGCTCCCTCTATTATTTCTTCATCCTACCTCTACCTTCCCTAAAGCCATCCAAAGCTAGCCTCTCACACCTATGAACTGGGGCATCCACGCCCCTCCTAATCATATGCTACTCCTACCTTCTTCCGAATAATCTTATTCCTTACTTTATCCCTTATAGTAAGCCCACACATCCAATGCAACATTCTTATTTTCGCCACCTTTAATTTTTGGATGTAGGGATGCTTGACTGACCAACACTCCACTCCATACAACATGGTTGGATGGACTTCCACTCTATAGAATTTTTCTTTAAGCTTAAGGGGCACCTTCTTATCACACAACACCCCCGAGGCGAGCCTCTAATTCATCCATACTACTCCAATACGCTTAGGGATATCCTTGTCAATCTCACCATTCCCCAAAATTGTAGACCCAAGATACTTAAAATTATCCCTCTTACAAATGTCCTGGGAGTCCAACCTCACCACCACTTTGTCCTCCTACCTCAAGTCACTAAACTTGCATTCCAAATATTCTTTCTTTGACCTACTCAACCTGAACCCCTTAGACTTAAGGGTTTGCCTCCAGACCTCCAATTTGTCATTTACACCCCCTCCCCCTTTGTCTTATCAATTAGCACTACATCATCCGCAAATAACGTACACCAAGGTACCTCGCCTTGAATACTCTGCGTCAACACATCCATCACCAATGTAAAAAGGAATGAATTAAGAGTCGATCCCTGATACAACCCTATCTTAATTAGAAACTGCTATAAGTCTCATCCTGCCATCCTTGCTCGAGTCTTCCCTCCATCGTACATGTCCTTAATAGCTCTGATGTACTCCACTAGAACCTCTCTCAGCTCTAAGCATCTCTAAAGAAGCTCCCTCGAACTCTATCATAAGCCTTTTCTAGGTTGGTAAACACCATGTGTAAATCCCCCTTTCTTTCTCTATACTACTCAACCAATCTCTTCACCAAGTAGATTGCCTCTGTCGTCGAACGACTAGGCCTAAATCTAAACTGATTCTCTAAAACAGACATGACCCTACTCAGCCTCTACTCAACCACTCTTTCCCAAATCTTCATAGTGTGACTCAACAACTTAATACCCCTTTAGTTGTTGAAACTCTGGATGTTACCCTTGTTTCTAAATAATGGAATCATCGTACTCCATCTCCAAGCCTTAGGAATTCTCACAGTGTTGAAAATGTTGTTAAACAAATTAGTTAACCACCTTAAACCTTCCCCACCAGCATAGTTCTAAAAATCTATTGTAATCTCATCTGGCCCCATCGTACTACCTCTTTGCATCCTATGAATAGCCTCTCTAACCTCCTTAACTTTAAAATGCCTAAAGTAACTAAAATCAGGGGTCTTCTTTGAGTGCTCCAGCTGTCCTAACTCAATGCCTCTGTCCGTCTTCTCGTTCAAAAGTCTATGAAAGTACTCCTACCATCTTCTCTTAATGTAAACATCCTCCACTAAAGCACTACCATCCTTCCCCTAATGCACTTTACGTGTTTGAGGTCACAACCCTTCCGCTCCCTAGCTTTAGGAAGCCTATATAACCGCTTTTCCCTACCTTTTTTTTCTAACCCCACATACAAGCTCTCGAACGCTACTGACTTAGCAGTCGTAACTACTAACTTAGCTTCCATCCTTGTTAATTTGTAAACCTCCCTATTTACCTGCTTCTCCTCTTAATTTTAACTCTCAATCAGCTTAACGTATGCCTTCCTTTTTAATCTCCACTTTCTTCTTTACATCTTCATTCCACTACCAGTCCTCCTTATATAGTCCTACCCAATCTCTCGAGACCCTTAACAATTCTCTATTAGATTCCGTGATACAACTAGCCACCCTCTCCCATATAATATCAACGTCCTCCCTACACTCCCACACCCCCAAACCCCTCACCTTTTCCCCTATCTCCAGTGCACTAATAGGAATTAAGCTACCCTACTTAATTTTAGAATGACCCTTCCAGGATCTTCTCTTATGGCACTTCTTGGTAGACAAGTCCATCACTAGAAACCTGTGATGGGAGAAAAGATGCTCACTCAAAATGACTTCACACTCCTTATATAATGCCTTTTCCCCTTCCTAAGCAATAGAAAGTCAATTTGTGTCTTAGCTATCGTACTTCGAAAGGTAATCAGGTGATCCTCCTTCTTAGAAAAACTTGAATTCATTACCACTAGCCCAAAAGCCCCTATAAAATCCAACAGAGCAGTTACTTTACCATTCCTATCACCAAATCCAAAACCACCATGCACATCATCGTAGCCTCCCGATAATACACCAATGTGTCCATTAAAGTCGCTTGCTATGATAATCTTCTCTGAGCTAGGAATGCTTCACACCACCTTATCCAAATCCTCCTAAAAGCTCACTTTCACCTCCTCTTCCAAGCCCACTTACAGCATATACACACTACACACATGCAACATAAAACCCTATATGACCAGCTTAATCTTCATCAGCCGATCGCTAACCCTCTTAACCTTCACCACCTGGCCTCTCAGCTCCTCATCCACAAAGATGCCCACCTATTCAAATGCCCCTCACTCTTTGAGTACAACAACTTATACCCATCCACATCCCTAGCCTTAGATCCTACCCATCTAGACTCTTGAACACACATAATATTAGTCCTCCTCTTCTTAAGAATCTTTACCAGCTTTACGGACTTACTCTGAAGTGTCCCAATGTTCCAAGACCCTACCCTCAACTTATCTACTCTCACCTCTCTCCTACCTCTAAAATCCCTCACCAAACCTACCTTAGCACCTGACCTATGCCCCACACCCACCCCTGCCCTCCCCTCCTCTTCCCCTTCTAAAATAGCCCTCACCCCCAACCTCCTCAGACATGACCCTAATTCACCATCGACCCTTCAAGCCACTACTAAAAAACCACAACAAATTCCCTCACCAATAAATAAATAGATAAAGCCACAGTACCAAAATAGTAGGTGAACGCACTCACAAAGTACACTAATTGTCCTAGCAGCCAGAACAACACAACATAATAATAATAACAATAATACAACAAAAACCAACAATAGGTTAAATATCCAATCACTACTTTAATCACACGAATAGGAAATAAGAAAAAGAAAAGGAAACCAGTAAGAAGAAGCAAGAAACAAAATAATATAAATAAATCAAGTTGTATGAAGTGACTAAAATCAAAGTTTAGATGTCATCGGTATGCCTGCGGGCTGCTGGTTCAATCAATTTTGATGTCGATAGCTGGTTGCTAGATTAAGGTCGCCTGAAAAAGCTGTCGGTTCGCTGTTGGAGTATCGTCGGATCATCGACTGTGTATTGTCAGAATCTAGGAGACGGCTGTCATTGTACCAAATTGCTTGACTGCTGATGCATACCTAAGCCGGTGCTAAATTTGAGCCAGTGGGAACCCTAACCCCGCCGACAATAATAGGGATGAGACTAATGAGAGGAAGGAGAGGGGGAAAGATACATAGAAATAGGGGGGAGAGAATGAGGGAGAGAGATAGTACCCCTTACCTGTTACCGACGCACCTACGCTGTTGCTGGCGCCGAAATCTGCCAGTCCGATGAAGTGAAGGTTAAGATTAATCTTAAGGTCCTGAAGGCAGTCTTAGGGATATTCACATCCCTAATCTTAAGTTGATGATAGCCCAACCTAAGATTAATCTTAGAGAAACACTTCACACCTTGAAGCTGATAAAATAAATCATCGATCCTAGGAAGAGGATATTTATTATTTATGGTCACCTTATTCAGCTAACGATAATCAATACACATCTGAAGGGAACCATCCTTCTCACACACGAACAACATAGTAGTGCCCCAATGGGACACACTAGTATGGATAAAATCTTTATCTAAGAAATCTTTTAATTTCTCTTTAAGCTCCTTCAACTCAGGCAAAAATATTTTAAAAGGAGGGATAAAGATAGGATGAGTGTCCAAAATAAGATCAATAATAGAATCAATTTCCAAATCATGAGAAACATAAAAAATATCCTCAGGGAAAACCTCAGGAAACTCATTAACCAGAGGAATGGATTCTAAAGAAGGACCTTTCGAGTTAGAAGCTTTAACTCAGACAAATGATTCAAACACCCTTTGGAAATCAAATTTCGGGCTCTAAGATATGAGATGAATCTCCTCTTAGGTACTACCCATTTTCCATACAATGACTGTCTTATTTGATAATTTAAACATGACCTTGCGGGTTCGACCATCTAGAGAAGCATATCATAAATGCAACCAATCCATCCCCAATATGATGTCAAAGTCAAATATGTCTAACTCTATCAAATCTACAAGAGTTCCACCACCACTAACTGCTACCACACACCTTTTATAGACTCTTTTAGAAATCACATATTCTCCAACCAGGGTAGATACAAAAAGAAGGCTCAAAAATAATCTCAGGACCAAAACCAAAATTCAGAGCCACAAATAGGGTCACATAAAAAAGAGTGGGCTGTGGATCAAGTAAACAATACACATCATAAGGGAATAGTTTTAATATACCAACAACAACATCGGGGGATGCCTCAAAATCCTGACGAGACGCAAAAGTACATAATTGATTCCAGCAAGTGCCAGTACCAGAAGAAGAAGCATATGTAGAAGCAACACCCCCTGGTGCAGGAGAAGATAAAGAGCCAACAGGAACTTTTTAGCCCTAGAATCCATTCTAGCACGACAGTCATGCTAAATATGACCAATTTAACCACATTAAAAATATTTGTTCTTTTCATCTTCATAGAACCAATGATACAACCGCCCACAAAATCTACAAGGAGGGTGAGATGGAGCCGACTGAGCCCTAGAAGCCTAAGATTAGGCAACTTGTGCCTGGAACCTACCATCATGTTAAGACTGATGATAACCCGATAACTTCTATTAAGAATCATTAGCCGTATAAAAAGAACTAGAACCCCCCCTTCCCACTTCTTCTTTAGCCAATTACCACCATCTCTACCACTTTTCCCAAAAGGCCTAAATTTATTTCCCTGCCTCTCACTAAACTTAGTCTACTTTTACTTCTCTTTCTCCACCTGCTGTATATGCACAACCAATCTAGAGATATCCATGTCCTTAATCAACAAGGAAATCTTACTTAATCAACAAGGCAACCTTACTCCCAAGATTCAACTCACGAGATAATCCCAAAGTGAACTTACACATTCTAGCCCTCCAGCTAAAAACCAACACAGGAGCATACCTAGTCAACTAATGAAATTTCAAGGCATTCTCCTTAACAGACATTCTACCTTTCCTCAAATTCATAAACTCTTCCTCTTTTGCCTCCCTTAACTCCTGAAGACGGAAGCGGTCTAGAAATATACTAAAGAAATCTTTCTATGCGGTAGAACCAACATTTTTTCCCCTTGACTATTCCCACTCTTCGTACCACTAGTACTCTATATTTTTTAATTGGTAGGCACTCATCACCATCAACCTCTGAAGTATACAAACCCAGAATATTATTTCCATCTCATCAATAAAAATTTAAGGAACCTCCTCATCCTTTGTACCAATAAACATAGAATGATGCAACCTCAAGAACTGGCTAACCCTTACGACCTTGAAAGATAGACTAACAAGAACATCATGCACAGACTAGAAAGCTACCAACTGATTCAATAGGGTAATAGAGGGACAAAACTAAACATTAGTGGCCTTCTCTTGAGGTAAATGAGTATGAGTATTGCCCTCAGGAGTAGGATCAGTGGGGATTGGTGGAACCCCATGAGAAAATTTAGATGCAGCAAACCTTGATCGGATGTAGACTCCAAAATTTGGATGAGCTCCATCAAATTTGTCCTTAGTTAGGATAAAAGAGTTTGCATGAACATCATTCTTTGAGTCAGGATCTGATAGATGAGCAAATAGAAATTAGAATGATTCAAGACCTTAGAATCTATAGCTCGAAGTAACATAATAATAAAGTTAAATATTTCTAAACATATCATAACCTCTCTCTTATAAGTGTGGTGTTTTACACAACCATAAAAGAGACCCTACTTGACACGACATTGTGGACAATCCACTAACCTTAAACCTAGGCTCTGAAACCAACTTGACATGACCTGGACCTGGGCCTTGTCATAATAGGCATCTCAAGTCTAACAAGGATCGGAGACCACCCCCGATACCTAATCCAATCAACCAACATATATCCTGAGTCAAATAAATTCTAACTTATAACAATGATAAAGTAATTCAAAATATATTGACTTTGGGATAGGTCCATGACCATGACTAAACCAACCCAAACAAGTCAAACCATCCAATACCAAACTAACAACCACAACATAACCAAATCTATAACCAATTCATAACATACCCAAGTCCATCATTTGTCAATACAAAGCCTCTAAACAAAATAAGAATATTCGATTGAGACATGCCCTCTACCATAGCCAAAATCAATATCCAAGTCTAAACTAATAAAAATAAAAGAAACTCAAAGAAACAAATAGGCCCTTCTGAAGTATGGAATCTCACCACTTCAAGTCAACATAAGTTGTCCCTGAATCTAAGTCACTGGGTAGGAGGCGTAATAGTATAACTATCACCTGCATCACATGGGGATACAGTGTTCGAGGATGGTTTGTGGTTGAGAACTAGCATGTAACTCAAGGATAAGAATAAAATAATGCCAATAGTTCAAAACCAATCATCTAATATGCATAACCAATATAATATATATACACACATATATACCATGCCGAGATAGGGAATAAGATTAGCATAAGCTTTAAAAATATTAACCTGGGAAGTATAGCTTAACCGTCATGTAACAAAGCACCCATAGGCTATATGGTCCTAGATATCCCGTAGCTGGAAGGGGCCCAATAAGTGTAGCTGTACGAATAAGAGAAAATCCATAACCTTATATACCTATATGGGGGACTAAAACCTCCTGGAATAATCAAGGTGACTTTAGAACCAACATATGTATTATTGGATACTCTAACCTCCCATTCATATATCCATTTGGGGGAATCAAACCACTCGATCGTAAAGACACCTGCACCAGCTAGCGCAATTTCTAGTGTTAGTCCTTCAAACTTTACTTTCACAGCTCGGCTACATATCCCGCTTTAAAGCTCAACATAAAATCATCATTTCACATACATAAAAATTAGGCCAATTACATAGTAAAGGAACTTCGTTGGTATTGTCATACCAAACCACTTTCAAGCGTACAATATGCCATTACCATTATCAATCAAAAAACCATTCATTTGACTATAAGATTCAGAGCCATTGTCTAAAAAAGACATTGATTTAATTTAACATTTAGGGACTTGAAACCATTATCTAATAAAGACATAAATCAAGTTAATGTTTAGGGACTCAAACCCGTTTAGCCAATTAAACCAACAAGGTTACCATTTGAATCATTACATAGATAACAAAGCCTTCACAAAACCATTTACCAACCATTACTATTCATTAGGCTAATTCCTTAGTTCAAAACACCATTTAACATGTGACTAGTTTATTTTCTTAGACATTTTTACAAATACTTTGAGGGCATACCATTACCAAAATCAAAGTAACCACTACGAAGTTTAGGTCTAACCATTACCCAATTGTTAAACCATAATTAACAAGCACCCACATTTATAAAACCATTCTTAAAACATGTATAAACATGATTAAAACCAAGAGTAAACATTACCCAAAAATATGCAACAAAACCCTCAACATTGTTTTTCAAAACCACTAATAATAAATTATAAAAAAAAGTTTTAAACACATGATTTTCATGAGCTAACAATGAGGGAAGAGTCACATGTCTCATTTATGAAGATTCATAGAAAGAACTTGACTCTTGTGCCTCAAAATGAACACCTTATAGATACCCTAGGGTAATCATCAAGAGAGTGTTTAGAGAGAGTTTTTGGAGTGTTTTGATCCAACGAAGTGTGTTATAAGAGGCTTAAATATATTTTAAGACGTGGGGTCTTATGGGTTTTAGGGTGATAAATATCTAAAATGTCCTTAGCTTAAAAGATAAAAAATGTGTGCAGGAGGGTACGACTCCTCCTAACTCGTACACTAATCATACGAGTGGTACACACCACTCGTATCCTAGATAGAACGTTAGACTCAAATTTTGTCCAATATATATGTTCATGGCCTAACTCGTATCAAATTATACGATTGGTACCCTAGAACTGTACCCTTGGTAGAATCATCTAGGCTAGTTATAGGACATCATATAATTTAACACTGTACTTATTGTACCCTAAGATAGAACTAGTATGATGTCCATGCATACCTTGGATAGAAATTAACCAAAACCATACTGAGTATCATATAACCAATGACTCCAAACTGTATCCACATCATGTGATAAGTAAGCACAAGTCGTATGATGTTTAGCGAGCTCAAAATCAAAAAATTTCCAATGGTCAAAACTAGGGTGTTTCAACAGAGTGCCCAATCTCAGGTTGATGGGGCCCAGTCAGCTCTATTATATTCTCTTGTAGGTTTTATGGTAGATTTCATCATGGATCTGTGATGAAGAGAGGGACATATGCTCCAACTATAGTCATCTAGGGCATATGCTTAAAAACTATCCGGTTGGTAAGGTTTCGTTAGGGGCAAATGAAGTTCCAGCTACTTCATTATCAGCTTCAGTACCAAAGGGTTCACCATCTAGTTCCAGCACTGGTCAAAATAGTCTTTATACGCTCACTAATCTATAGGAGTTTGAGGAATTTCCTGATGTCATGAATAGTACACTAAAATTCTTTTCTTGTGATGTGTACTGTTTACTTAATTTGGGGTCCTCTCTCTCTTATGTGACTCTATTTATGGTTGTGCATTTTAGTTTTAGTCTGTAGTGTGTTTCAAATCCTTTTTTTATTTCTATACCGGTATGTCACTCTGTGATTGCTAGAAGAGTCTGTAGGTTGTGTGTTGTATCTTTTGATAGTACAAAACTTTGGTGGATCTATTTGAATTGGATATCGTCGATTTTGATGTCATATTTTGAATGGATTGGTTGCACTCATACTATGATTCTCTAGATTGTTAGACCCATAAGGTTGTATTTAAATTCCATAATGAGCCAGTTATTAAGTGGAAGGGTGGTTCCCTAACCCCTAACGGTAAGTTTATAGCATACCTTAGAGCTCGGAGATTAATCGCCAAGGGGTG
Organism: Capsicum annuum; assembly: GCF_002878395.1. Classification (NCBI taxonomy): domain Eukaryota; kingdom Viridiplantae; phylum Streptophyta; class Magnoliopsida; order Solanales; family Solanaceae; genus Capsicum; species Capsicum annuum. The sequence continues at coordinate 190,168,342 of NC_061121.1, read as the reverse complement.
TCTCTATCATCTGGTTTGGGTTAAAGATTCTAGCTCAGACGGTCCTTCCTTGCATTTTATCTCGGTGGTGAATCAACTTCTTGAGGTCTTCCTTGATGGCCTTCTTGATGTTTGGCCTCTTGATAGGGAGATCAAGTTTAGGATCAATCTTGTTTTGAACACATGTCCATTATCTATTCCCCCACTTAGAATGGATCTAGCTGAGTTAAAAGAGCTTAAGGAACAATTAAAGGATTTATTACACAAGGGTTTCATCCTTCCTAGTGTCCCAGTGGGGTGCATCGATGTTATTCGTACATAAGAAGGATGGTTCACTTTGGATGTGCATTGATTATCAATAGTTTAACAAGGTAATAGTAAAGAATAAGTATCCTCTTCTAGGGATAGATGATTTGTTTGATCAGTTGCAAGGTGCCAAGTTCTTATCCAATATTGATCTTCGATTCGGGTATCATCAGTTAAAGATTAGGGAGGTGGATATCCCTAAAAAAACATTTTGTACTCGGTATGGGCACTTTGAGTTTATGGATATTTCTTTTAGGTTGACCAATACCCCTACGACATTCATAGATGATGAATACAATTTTTCTTCAATTTTTAGATCTGTTTGTCATTGTGTTCATAGATGATATTCTGGTGTACTTGAAGAGTAAGGTGGATCATGCTAATCACCTCCATATTGTGTTGCAGACCATAAAAGAGAGACAGTTGTATGCCAAATTTTTAAATGTAAATTCTGGTTGAATGTTGTTACTTTTTTGGGTCATATCATTTCTAGTAAAAGGATCATGGTGTATTCACAAAAAGTTGCATTGGTGAAGAAGTGATCTATACACATGACTCCAATCGATATAAAGACCTTCTTGGGTTTAGTGGGTTACTATAGGAGGTTTATAGAGTGTTTTTTGACTATAACTATCCCACTAACTAAGTTGACTCAGAAGAAGGTAAAGTTCTTGTAGTCTTATGCTTCTGAGGTGAGTTTTGAGAAGCTGAAGGATAAGCTTTCGTCTATGGTCTTGACCTTGCCTAAATGCACAGATAGGTTTATAGTCTAGTGTGACGCATCCCATTTGAGACTTAGAAGTGTTCTGATGCAGCATAGCAAGGTGGTAGCTTATGCCTCTAGATAGTTAAAGGTGCATGAGAGGAACTATCTGACTTATGACTTGGACATTTTGGTTATGGTGTATGCGTTAAAAAATATGGAGACACTATTTATATGTAATGCATTTGGATATCTTTTCTGATCATAAGAGCTTGCAGTATGTGCTTACACAGAAAGATTTAAACCTCAAGCAAAAGAGATGACTTGAGCTTCCAAAGATTATGATATGAGTCTTCACTAACATCCAAGTAAAGCTAATGTGGTTCCTGATGCTCTTGGTAGGTTATCCATGGAAAGTGTGGATTATGCAGATGAAAAAAAACATGATTTGGTAAAAGACATTCACTATTTGGCTAATCTTAGAGTTCGACTCTTAGAATTTGAAAATGGTGGTGTGTTTGTGTAGAAAATGGTGCAGATATCTCTTGGTGTTGAAATCAAGGAAAAATAAATGCTAGATCCTGTCTTGATGAGGATCAAGGGTGATGTGGGTGGGTAGAAGGTGTTGTCCTTCAAGATTAGTGGTGATTGTACCTTAAAGTACTAAGGAAGATTATATGTTCCTGATATGGATGATTTTCAAGAAAGGATTTTGGCTGAGGCACATGAGTCACACTATGTTGTTCATTCTGGATCGATGAAAATATACCATGACCTCTAGAATATGTATTAGTAGAATAATATGAAGAGAGATATGGCTAATTTTATGGCCAAGTCCATTTATGCCAGCAAGTAAAAGTTGAGCACATGACGCCTGGGGTATTGTATCAAGAAATTGAGTTGCCAGAATGAAAGTGGAAAGTGATCAATATAGATTTAGTATTGGGTCTTCCTTAGTCTCGGAAGTAATTTGATTCGATTTGGGTTATCGAGGATAGGATGACAAAGTCATTTCATTTTTTGCTAGTGAGGGTTAACTTCTCAATTGAGGATTATGCAAGGTTGTACCTCCAAGAGATTTTGAAGTTGCATGGGGTACCTATTTCTTTCATCTCTGATCATGGGACACAGTTTTTATCTCACTTTTGGCGGTCATTTTACAAATATTTGGGATCAAGGTAAGTCTTAGTACTGCTTTTCACCCGCAGTCGAATGGTCAAGATGAAAAAACTATTCAGACATTAAAGGATATACTTCATGCTTGCGTGATCGACTATGGTGATGGTTGGGATGAGCATTTGCCTCTTATAGAGTTTGCCTAAAATAATAGCTACCACTCTTACATTGGGATGGCTCTATTTAAAGTGTTGTATGGTAAGAGGTGTAGGTATCCTATTGGGTAGTTTGAGGTTAGTGAGGTGGATATGCTTTGCTCAGATTTGGTTTACCAAGTTATGGAAAAGATGAATGTTATTTGGGATAGGATTAAGGCTGTCTAAATTCGCCAAAAGTCCTATACAGATATAAGGCATAGGAAGTAATAGTTTGAGGTTGGGGATAGGGTGTTCTTGAAGGTGTCTCCCATGAACCGTGTGATGCGGTTTGGTAAGAAGGGGAAGCTCAGTCCTCGATATATTGGTTCATACTTGGTTTCGGGAAGAGTTTGCAACGTTGTATATGAGTTGGATTTGCCTTCTAGTTTGAGCTTCATTATCCCGATATTCCATGTCTCGATGTTGAGAAATTGTATTGGCGACCCATCGCATATTGTGCCCACCAAGGTATTTCAAATTCCTTATCTTATGAAGAGATCCCGATTAAGATCTTGGATCATCAGGTTCATCGGTTGCGGACTAAGGATGTGGCCTCGGTAAAGGTTCAATGGAGGAACCACAAGGTGGAAGAGGCTATATGGGAAGCGGAAGAGGATATGAAGTCCAAGTATTCGTTCCTATTTTCTACTCTAGAAATTTGTGCAGAAGGTATATGTTCTTCATAACATCTTTGTTTACAAACTTTGTTGCAGGAAAGATAAATTCAATCGTGTTCTATTTTCTATCTTAAAGGTTAAAGTACAGAAGTTTGGGGGTTTAATTATGCTTGTATTGCCGTATCCCGTTATTCGAGGATGAATGATCCAAGTGGGGGAGAATTGAAACACCTTGAGTTCTGGTCCTTGCAAATTTTGTGAGTCTTGAGCTTTCTAGTCATCCTACTACCCACCATGATAGTTTTATGATGTGGGTACGAGTCTAGGGACCCTAGTCGTATGTTGGTTAGGGTGATGTTTTCCAAGTTCTTTTCTTTGTACAAAAAGACTCTATACGAGTATTATATATATGATACGAGAGGTAAGTTCTAAATCATGTGTTATCCAGTTTCTAGCCTAGATGTTCTGCTTAAGGTATGATTTAGGGGTATTTTTCATATGGTGATGATATAAGTTAGACAAGGGGAGTCATATGTTGGACAAAATGTGATGTCCAACTTTCTGATAAAGGTACGAGTGAAAGGTACCACACTTATGGTGTAGGTACGAGTGAGGGTTCCAAATAGTACCCATCTGTAAAAAAAATTTACAGTTTAAGTTGGGGGTATTCTGGACATTCCCCCTAATAACTCCTTTGTATCCTATGACATAAAACACTTTTGGAGGCTTCCTTTATTTATTATTCTCATCTAAAAACTCATACATCTCTCTCAAGTTCTTAGTTCAAAAAAGGCTAGGGTTTTCTTCAAGGCAATAAATTAAGGCTCTAAAAAGGTGGTTTCTCTTCGTCTTCCTTGTTATCTAAGGCATGTTACTCCTCCCTCATTGTTAGTTCAAACTAAAAGCAAGTTTACTTAATGGTTTTCAAGTCATTATTATGGGTTTGTGTTGGTTTGGAAATATATGTTGAGGGTTTTAGTTACTAATGGTTGGAAGACATTTTCCCATGTTTTATTTATAGTTTTTCATGTTATAATGTTGGTTTGAACATGTGGTTGCATGGGAATTATTAATTGGTTCTTGGTTTTGGTTTTGAAAATTATATTCCCTCAACATGTTTGTTTAAATACCAATAAGAATGTTTTTGTCACATAATTGACTTTTACTAAAAACCTTGCATTACATAATATAGTAATGGAACCTTAAATGGTTTGATTGAATTAAATAATTTGGAAGGGCCTTGGTGGCCTGGGTTTTTGATTGATTGGAAATACTATGGGGTATATGAGAATCCCCTAAGTATTGGCTAATGACATTGCTTGCAAGCTATAGTTGGTATAATGATACCACTTCATAATGCCTTGATAATTAAATTCTGGAATCGGTGGTTTAGTCATGATCTAAAAGTTTTAATTGGACAATAATGGTGGGTTGTTATAGCTAACCGCGAAGGTGTGATTCCAAAGGATGGACACTGGAAACTCATGTTTGGCAACATGAAGGTTAGTCATGGTGACCATATATTTATGGGGTACACGGGAATTCCGTAAGTTTATACTTGTATATATGTATCATGGAGGGAGAAGGGTACACGGGAATCTCCAGCCTCTATGATATCTCCAGTTCATGTGGATACACTCACTGAGACCCGTCCAGGGGGTAACAATGGACCCATATAGCCCTGGGTGGTTTTATCACAGTCAATCTATACAGCCCAAAATAAAGGTTTTAAATGCATGCTAAAACCGATTCACTTTCTCGGCATAGTATATATATATATATGTGTGTGTGTATGTGTGTGTGTATGTGTGATTACACATGGTTATTTACTTCAATTTTGAATAATGGCATTATGTTGTCCTTACTCCTGAGACATACTAGCGTTCACCCACTAACCCATCTTCGGGCGCTATATCCCCACGCGATGCAGGAACCAGTCATACTACTAATCTTGATCATTGATCTTGGATTAGGCGATAACTTTGTATTGGATTGAAGTGGTGAGCTTCCATACTCCGAAAGACTCTATTTCATGTTATGGATATCTTTTCATACTTTTTTTATTTCTTGGACCTTAGTTTTGCTATGGTCGGGTGCATGTCCCGAACAGATGTTCTTTGTTTTAGGATTGAGGCTTTGTGTGACTATTTTAGGCTTGGACGGTGTCGGTATTGGTGTCATCCTTGACATTAGTATTGGTATTGGGGCTAACACCAATTGGATATTTGGTTGGATGGCTGATTGGTTATGGTTATGGATTTTTTTATTATCTTTAATTATTCATTGTTCTATTTTGTTATATGTTCGGAATTCATCCAACATAGGGTGCGGGGAATTTATGGTTGGGCATTGGGGGTGTTGTCCGGTCCTAGTTAGGCTAGAGGTACCCGATATGACTAGGCCCTAGTTTCGGTCGTGTCATATAGTAAAATTATGATTGAAGCACTGAAACAGACATGTCTTAAATGACTTATAATAATTAATTAGAAGTGATATAGCATAATTACTATAAAAAAAATACTTGTGAAAAAAGTTAAGTGGGTCTCATATAAGATGTCAAGTTAATTAAAATATCTAGAGTTAATTTATCATGTTATGTCTATTTTATTTTTTACTAAGCATTATTAATTTTTTAATACTTAGATGACTTGTAATAATTAATTAGGGGTGATATAGTAAAATTACGGTTGGAGAAGCTAAACCAGCTATTAATTTTCTAATACGCAGATAACTTATAATACATAATTATGGGTGATATAGTAAAATCACAATTGAAGAAGCCAAAACAGACATGTCATAGATGTCTATTTACTTTTTTATTAAATATTATTAATTTTTAAATACATAAATGACTTATAATCATTAATTAGGGGTGACATAGTAAGTCAGTTGGAAGCAGGCACAACGACAAAGAGGTGTCTGCTTGTTCACACTTCTATATAGTACTAATATTGTTATGAAAACTTATTTATACCCCTAGATTTGCAGTATATGCCTATCTATTACACAACAGATGGAAGGAGAAAATAAACTACTTGTTCAGCTTTAATTTATTCGAAAAAGGTATGAATATACCCTGAACTTTAATAAATAGTACAAATATATCCTCCGTCATATTTTACGTATAAATATACTTTTGCCATTAATGAAAAGATTCATATATACCCCTAAAATTCAATAAATGATACAGATATACCCTCTGTAAATGAAAAGGTACATATATATCCCTGTACTTTGATAAATAGTACAGATATACCCTCTACCATATTTTTGGTACAAATATACTCTTACCATTAAATAAAATATACGTATATATCTTTCTCGCTAACGGCGAGACACGTGTCACAATCTTGTTCATTTGCCCTTTTTAAATTTAATTTATCCTTATCCTATTCAAAAATAACTCTAATTTAAGCCACTAATCGATCCAAATGTATGACGGAGGGTATATCTTTACCATTTATCAAAGTTTAGAGGTATATTTGTACCTAAATTATGACTGAAGATATATCTGTACCACTTATCAAAGTTTAGAGGTATAATGTACCTTTTTATTAACGAGAAGGGCATATTTGTACCTAAAATATGACAGAGAGTATATCTATACCATTTATCAAAGTTCAGAGGTATATTCATACCTTTTTGGTAATTTACGTGTTTGGTTTTGATTTGACATAAAATTTTAAAAGATAGATAAGATTTTAAAATTTTCCATCTTTTAAAATTTTGTGATTGTAAATTAAAAATAAGTAGAATATATTAAAATATCTGTTAATCTTATAATCTTAAACATGACATGATAAAATAGTACTAAACAATTTTTAGAAAGGGAAAGAAATGTTTTTTAAGACAGAATTAGAAAAAAAAAGATAAGACAAACAAATTAAGAAAGTACTAATTTGAAAAGCATCATTTTTCATTATTTATATGTAAATATATGTTGTTGTAGAGCATCATCCCACGTAAAAGGAGCTTACTTTCACAGAGACTTTTTAACAAACCAACAATGTGTCAGATTGGATTGCTAGTTCCATCTTCAGCTCAACCCCCTACAGTCATGTGTTCAATTCTCAAATATTCTCTTCACTGACATAATTAGGATTCCAAATGTCGGTTCGGATTTGAAAAAATATCTAAAATAAATTAAATAGAAAAATTAGACAAAATATTCAGTAGGTTCGATTTCTTGCACAAAAATATGCCACTCATTTTTCGAAGACAAATAATAACAGAAATATATTATTAAATATATTATTTAACAATCAATATTACAAAATTTGACAGTAGTTTCACTTTTCAAAATATGCCAATGGAATCTTTTAAAAAGATAAAAAAATCACAGTAGCTATTTTTTAATATTTTGTACTCAATTTTTTGGGATGTACTATATAGTAAAAGTTAATACTAAAATAAGATAACAACAAGTAGGGAGGGATAACAATTGATTTCTTACTTACAGTTCATATATGTATGTATACAATGTGGGGTTAAGGGCTATTTATAGCCCAATGATATTTCTTAGGCACAGAGTATATTTGGGCCTTACAAAACTTAGGCACAAATGAAAAATATAGACCCAAATTAGGGTGACTTTCAAATTTTATCCCGAAATAAAAAAGCTTTATGAAAATAGCCTTAACTTGTTATGTCATATTTTCTTGGACAAAAATACCCTCCTGCAGAATATTTACCGTTAAACCTCTTTCTTCAACCGTTAAACCTCTTTCTTCCAAATTTCAGAATCGATCTCCTGCCAAAATACTCACTGTTAAATCTCTTTCTTCCAAATTTCAGAATCGTCTTTCAAATATTTGGGGAATTGACTTTAGCAGTAAGGGTTCTTCAAGTATGAAATTCATCACCAAACTTCATTGGGGTAATTTTAGCTTATTGATGCATTGTGTTAATTTTAGGTCATTATATAATTAGCATATTGATTTGAATTTTGGGGAGGTGAACGTAAGCTGAAGTTTGGATATGATGTTGTTGTAGTAACATATTTACCATTGAGGAATTGTGTCAAACAGGTTGTGGGGAGTTTGTTATTGCGGTTATAATTGTGTTTGAGTAGTTTTGGGGGGTCGATCTTGGAGGGAAAGGCCGTTAATATGGGAGTTAACGTTGAGTGCAACATATTTTGGGAAGGCCAAACGTATAAGGTGAAGGTGGTACAAGAAATTAGTTTCAAGTATTTCAAACTAGTGGTATAATTAGCATTAAAAGATGATGAGGAATTGTGTCGAACAGGTTGTGGGGAGTTTGTTATGGCGATTATAGTTGTGTTTGAGTAGTTGCGAGGGTTTGGTCTTGCAGGCAAAGCCTGTGTTTTCCATCTCGGATGAATTCAGCCTATGTTTTAGAGAGTAAAGAAGCACTAACTTGTTGATTCTAAGAGAGAGCACCTTAGCTATTAGCTTGTATAACATAGAGAAACAGGCAATGGGTTTAAACTCTCTAATGGTAGTAGAATTTGGCACTTTAGGTAACAAGGTTACTATTGTACAGTTCACTGCATTATACAATTTTTCTGTGTTAAAAAAATCCTTCATTGTTGAACACGCATCATATTTAATCCTTCATATTTTGTTAACTATAGTAGTATTGGTATGTCCACTTTAGGATAGTAGTATTCATGAATTCATCTCTTTTTAATGCTCGCGGTATGGAAGGTTGAGCTATTATTAACTGAGAGTTTTGGAAGCATACAATAAAAGTCTAAGTATATTACCATTCCCACATCCTTTATCATCTGGTCTTTTTCTTTGTCCAGAGCAATTTTGTTTATGAAATTACCAAAAAGATAAGAATACCAAGGAAACAAATACAACCCAATAGCAGTAGTACTATATCTAACTTGGTTGAGTATTTGAACAAGCGTAGTAATCCAACTTGCTTAGGAGCTGGCGTGTCATCTTCATCATGTATTCCGCGGTTCTTGTCAGTATCATCGTACAAATCATTTCCATACCGATGGAGATTTGATTGTCTAGAATGTTGAACATGGTGGCTCTGCTCCTCATAAACATGGTCAACACTTTTCACCTCACAATCTGATGTATCAGTTTTGAAGCTATGTCCCATCTAATTAACGTATCCATAATAACCTCTTATGATGCCACGATTATATGCATTTGACCTACAACGTTAAATTAATATGATTAGAAAATTTGTATATATGCAAATTGAAGTTGTGAAACCAATTTGACCTGTTGTGTTTGGTTAAGAATATATAGTGAAGTATTTGAAGTTTGCTCTCTAATATCTGGAGCTTTTCGATGAGATATTCGCATAATTAAGTATTTATCATAGCGTTTAGATGCCTTATGTTTGAGTCTAACTGCACTAAAATACACGGGGTTTGAATCACCTTGCTTATACAAAAAGCCCTAAATTTTTATTGTTCTTAATAATAGTCAGTACATCATTCTCTTTCAAGGCCATACTATCAGAGTACTGAGTTGATGAACTATGCTGTATCACCTGCAACTTATCTTTGGAGGTAAACAATACTCTCAGAATCACCTCTATAGTGTGTGTTATTCAGAAGTTTCAAGTGAGATTTTAGCATCTTCAGATTCTTCCACACATTTCAAGTTATGCCTCATGGGCAATCATTGACACTAACTTAGTCTGTAATGATTTGGCAGATGACCTATAAATCTTGCCCCAGAGGCAAGACTGAGACAGTTACACCCTATGGGCAAGTGTTGACACTGCCATAATCTGTAATGATTTGGAAGATGACCTATAACTCTTGCCCTAGAGGCAAGACTTTGACTATTACGCCCCATCGGCAATAGTTGACTATATCTTATTCCTTAATGATTTTACTTGTTGAACATATATATTCTAAATTAAATTGTTACTAATCTTTTGTTGTTTCATTTTTCACAAGGGTTGTGCTTGGAATGGATGAAAACGAAATGAGTATTGAAAGTATTGATAGAAATAACGAGGTATGGGTTATTGAATGAATATTGGAGGCTGAAATAGCTGAGCCATCCAAGATTAAGAGGGTGCGCCAAAAAAAGAAGAGGATACGTGATGTCGAGACTACTCTCTTGAGACACAATGCCTCTTTGAATGAGGTATATGTCAAGTTGATCTTCATTGACAAAAAAAATATGATGACGTGCATTTCAAACATTGCAATTACACACAACATCCAATTTAAGGTTATCAAATGAAGCACAACAAGATATTCACTGAGATGTTTGGATGACAACTATGTGTCGCGGTTTCATACCTCGAAGATTCTCGATTCCTTTCTCTTTCAAGTTACTACATATGAAAAGGCTCATAGTTGCTTGGTTGATTTCATAACGTCAGACCACAGGAATACTACATCAAAGATCATATGTAACTATATACTAGAGCTCGTGTGTGACTCTAGTAATGTAATCACACCCAACTTTGTAGAAGACGAAATGAGATGGAAATACGGAATCATCATATCCTACAACAAGGATGGCTAGTGATACAGCATACCTCTATGGTGATAAGAGGAACCGCGAAAGACAACTACAATAGGTTGCCATCGTATCTTCACATAATGAAAAAAACAACAACCCAGGCACGTACAAAAACATAAAGAGGGACGATGAGAACAGGTACAAATGCTATACTGGTGAAATTGATAATTTTTGCCCAAGAGGCAACAATTTATCCTTTATTTTTACTGATTAGATTATTAACATAGTTGGAGCTCTTACATCATGGACAAGACTTGGTTTGGAAAATTGTTGAAATTGAAAACTTTTTCCCAAGCGGCAACAATTTATCCTTTATTTGCACTGATTAGATTATTAACATAGATGGAACACTTGCCATATGGGCAAGACTTGGTTTAGAAAATTTTTGAAATTGAAAACTTTTTCCCAAGAGGCAATAGTTTATCCTTTATTTACACTGATTAGATTATTAGCATTAATGGAACTCTTTCCTCATAGGAAAGACTTGGTTTAGAAAATTATTGAAATTAAATTTTTTTGCCCAAGAGGCAATAATTTATCCTTTATTTGCACTGATTATATTATTAACATAGATGAAAATTTTGCAAAATTTTGCCTCATGGGCAAGACTCGGTTTAAAAAATTGTTGAAATTGAAAACTTTTGCCCAAGAGGCAATAGTTTATCATTTATTTGTAATGATTAGATTATTAACATAGATGAAACTCTTGCCTCATGGGCAAGACTTGGCTTAGAAAATTGTTGAAATTGAAAACTTTTGCCCAAGAGGCAAAAGCTTATATTTTATTTTCATTGATTAGATTATTAACATAGATGGAACTCTTGCCTCATTGGCAAGACTTAGTTTAGAAAATTGTTGTACAAATGTGATCCTGTTGAAGTTGAAAACTTTTCCCCAAGAGGCAAAAGTTCATTCTTTAATTGCACTGATTAGATTATTAACATACACGCAACTCTTGCCTCATGGGGAAGACTTAGTTTAGAAAATTGTTGTACTCTGATTATAAAAATCAAATGCAAATTGTTACTAATATTCTTTTGCTCAACACAGGTTTCAATATGCATTCTTTGCTTATGGTGCTTCAATCATTGGAAAGACCAACTGTAGACCGATAATAATGGTAGATGCAATATTTTTGAAGGCAAAATGTCATGGTGTCCTCATGATAGCAGTGTCAAAGGATGGAAACAACAAAATATTTCCTTTGGCTTTTGGAATTGTCGACTCAGAAAATAATGAGTCATATAACTTGCTCTTCAATCAGTTAAGACATGTAATTGGGGTACGTGAACAATTGCCTATTCTATCAGATCGTCACCCAACCATTACAAATACAAATACAAATATCTATCCAGAGTGTCATCACGGAAAATGTATCTATCACATGAAGAAGAATTTAAGAAAAAGATACTTCTCAGATGTGGTTCTATCACTCTTCTACACGCAGCAATAACATACAAACGAACTAAATTTTATACTTTCATGGATGAGATAGAAAAACTCGACAAAGTTGTTGTGGAGTACTTGAAAGAATAACAACCAAAAATGTGTGCTTGTTCATTTCATACCAATAGAAGGTACAATATGCTTACAACTAACAATGTGGAGTCCATGAATGTGATACTAAGAAAAGCCAGGCAACTGTTAATACTGGGACTGATTGATTACATTTAGAACAAGTTACAAAGATGGTTTTATAAAATAAAATGGAATCGCAAGGCAAATTTCATGACATCATACGTTGTGCGGAAATGGAGGTGACTAACAAGATTCAAGTCGCCTTGAAATTGAAAGTAAGTAATTGAAATTGTATTTTGATAATAGAAAAATATACTATTACGATTTTTTTTATCATAAATTATACATAGCTATTTTACTGCTATTTGTGATTTATTGCTAGTTTTTTGACTTTCTTGAGATTTACGTGCGAAATATGCATTTTGTTACTTATGCTCATAGTTGCGTGATCGTTTGTGATTTGATGTTGTATGATTGATTGTAGATATTTTTTGGTTGCCTCAAGATTTGTCCTCTATGTTTGTTTGATTGCTCTATATGACTGATTTTGCTCATATACTAGATGTTTCACTATCATAGTTGATTCTACTTCTAGATTAGATGCAATATCTATTTTATCTCAGTTTATTTGTAATTGATTCTCCTGCTCATATGTTGAAAGCATCACTATTGAATCAGCTGTTGTTCCTAAGCAAGGTTCTATCTTTTCCATATAATACAGGGAATTTGACTTTGAAAGCTCATTCCTTGAATGACAGATCCTTCTCCTACACTTTTTCTGACCAAGACAAGCATCGAAACTCTAACTATCCCCTATATTGACCCTTCTTTTCCATTTTGAAATAGAACCTTAATTGTTACTCCTTATTATTGGTCACTTATTATTAGATTTTCGATTAGTTCAATATCAGATTGTGATTTGATGTTATATGCTTGATTGTAGCTATTTTTTGGTTGCCTCAAGATTCGCCCCCTATGTATGGTTGATTGCTTTGTAAGCCCGATTCTGCTCATATACTAGATGTTTCACTAGAAGCTGTCATTTATTTATAATTTTATTTACAGGTAGACCCCATTGATGTAACAAGATTTCTTGTAAGAGAAGTAGGAGTTGAATATATTGTAGACCTGAAGAGCAAGACCTATCAATGCTTGGTATTTCAAATAGATAAGATACCATGCGCCCATGCAATTGCAGCGATAGAGAATAGACATATGAAAATGTCTAGCTATTGTTCTCATTAGTTCTCAAGACATCTTGTCTACAAACATACCAGGGAGAAATCCTACCAGTTGGAAGCACATCATCATGGATTGTTCTAGATAGCATAAAGGATTTGATCACAAACCCCCAAGATAAGAAGGTTCTGCTTAGGAGAAAACAAACATCCAAATATCCTTACAGAACATAATCTTCAAAAAATAATTACAGATGTTCGAGATGCAAAAGGACCGGGCATAACTGATCAAATTGTCACTATACTCCTATCCTTCATCCATATGCAAGAAGATATAGAAAGAAAAATAAGAAAACATGATTAGTTTTACTTTTGATCCGAGAAGTTGGATCAAAATAGCAGTTATAATAGGATTTTTTATCCCTATTTTAGTTAGTAACAAGTACTTTTGACTTTCAATAATGAATTTCTACTTATTTATATGAAGTTTTAACTTGTGGTGAAGTATTTAACTCAATACCTTCTTATTGATTATTTAGAAAAATTACTTAGCATGTTAAATTTTCTTATATATTGATGTGTTAAAATATATCATATTTACAGGATTCGTGGAAGGACTACACCCCCAATAGATGTGATGTGAATAATTTCACGGGATACACTTTAAAATTTGCCTTAAAAGAAAGATGCAGAACAAGTTGTGTCCCATGGGCAAAATTTGACACTACCTTATTCTGTGATTCGGAAGATGATCTACAACACTTGCCCTAGAGGCAAGACATAAGCCCTAAAGAAACATGTTATGCCCTATGGGAAAGATTTGACACTAACTTAGCATGTAATAACTTGGCAGATGATCTGCAGCTCGTGCCATACAGGCAAAACTTAATACAACAAATGAATAAGTTATGTCCTATGGGCAGGCGTTGATACTAGATTAGTGTGTGATGATTTGGTGGATAATTTATAAGTCATTCCCAAGAGGCAAGATTTTTAGACCCCAAAGGAACAAGTTATGCCTCATGGGAAAGAGTTGACACTAACTTATTCCGCAATAATTCGACAAATGATCTACAACACTTGCCCTAGAGGCTAGACTTAAGATATCAAAAACTACAAAAAGAAAAGCACGGGGGAATAGTCAATTGCGAGTAGAAAGTAAGATGATACCAATCAACAAAACCAAGTATCTAACCAAATAAATAAAAGTGGAGAACCAACTACTGAGGAGGAGGAGATGACCTTTGGATTACAAGGTCTAAATGTTTTCTTATTTTATGCCATTAAATCGAGGAAAAATGTGATTGAAAAGTTCACAATGATCAAAATACCCATATACCAGCCGCACATAATTAATGATAAGACAGTCCCCATAGGAACAAGTTATACCTCATGGGCATGAATTGACCCTGCCACATTGTTTACTAATTTATAAGATAATCAATAACTCTTTCTGCAGGGGCAAGACTTGCCACAAGGAAAGGCAAAAAATATTCTTTGATAATAAAACATAAATATACAAAGATACTAACAAATGAATCAATAGTAATTCTACATTGTATATTTCACATTATCGCATAAAAAATAGCCGATTCAATTTGAAAAGACTATTTAAACTTAACATAATCACATAAAAATAGGTAAAAATTCTTCAGGTTCAGTGTATTTTAATAACTACAAAACTAAAAATAGCTAAAAATCCTTCATGTGCAATGAGTTTCAATAACTACAAGACTAAACTACTACTCCTGGTGCGTCCTCTTCCTCTTTTCCTTTCCAAATAATATATCAACTTTTTCTATAGTGTTGTCTTTTATACCAGCTTCTAGTTTTCTTTTTCCATAATCCCACAACAAAGCTCCATACCTCATGCGAACATGACTAATGTAATATCTTTAGGAATATCTCTACCATGAATGACATATTCAGCAAACGTACAAACAAATGCTCCACAATCACTGTGATACAAAAGAAATATATTGCATGAATATATGGAAAACAACAAAAAAAAAGTGAAATGAACATTTAAAAATGAATGCAATGAGATACCATTGAGTTTGTTGTGGCAGCTCATCAACCATTTTTATCGGCAAAGTGTCATTTTCAGATTTGTCAATGCCCTTCTCAAGATAGAAATTGATCTTTTCCGAAAATACTGTATCAATATTTGTAAGGTAACATCACTTTTTGAAAAACTTTATCACCACACCTGGTACGGTTGGAGTCGTATATATATATATATGCATCAACCAGTAAAGTCAAAAACTCTCAAAATTCAGTGTCTAAGTTCAGATTTTTCTCGTGGAACATAAACTGGAAATCACACATAGTCAACTTTGTTTCACGGTACGTTTGCATCACAATAAAATCCCCTGATATACTACTCAACCCCATGTTTCTCGGGGATGGCAGAAAAATCTTTCCCATTTTCCACAAAATCGTGATAAAGAGCATCAATTTTGTTTCTAAATACAAAATCAATTGTAGTAAACTTCACAACAATATTAGGTTCATATTTTTCCTTCTTCCCCATGTAGTAGAATATTGTGTCCAAATACTATGACAAAATAAAAAGAACACTAAATAAGAGCATTACAACACATTCATCACATAAAGAAGTAACCAAAGTAAGATGATCCACCAACAGTGGAATATAGTTGACGAAGCACTCAGGCATGTTATGATACAATTCAAACTTACTCCAAGAATTGAATATATAGAAAAGCTTACAGCTTTACACCAAAGTTACAAAGTAGCAGCTATATATTTAGCCAATCAACTACTGAAATAACATCGTTCAAATGGGTGGAGGACAGATTTTCATAATCTTCAGTATATACACAACAAAGAAAATTTTCATGAAATACAATAGCTAATCTACACACCACTATTACTATGAACAGTTAATATTATTTTATAACTACCAATACAAATCCAATGAACAACTAAATATGATTACTACCGCCACTTAAATAGAGTCCAGCACTAGTGGCAATACTACTAATGATGATGATAACACAATATACTAGACGTAGCAAGGACTCTAACTGAGAGGAGATAAGATGAAGTCCAAAATCATGACTACTATGTATTTGATTTAATTTAATACTGCTAATAATATAATACTAACAGACAGTGAAAAGAATAAGTGACAAAACTAGTGGTGAGGACAGAAAGTGAGCAAGTAGCTACTACTAGTGCAAGTGGCAATACTAGTGGGATCATTGTAAGCATATGAGTAAGCTTTAGGGCAAGTAGTCTTGAATATCCTTGAGTAAGCTATTGGCTTGCAAATATAGATTATCTACTAGAAGAAAGAGAGGAAAAAAACAAAGGACAAGTCAAAGGCACATTAAAAATATAGATAAGGATAGCAAATGATAATACTAAGTCATTCAAAGGTCAACCACAGGTTTCAAGTGAATAAAACCACTCCTTCGAATCCACAGCACAAGAGCCAAACATTAATCGTTCGAGAAATACATCTTTTCCTTTAATGTACTAAGTTATTGAGATTTTTAAATAGCACAAAGTTCAAATAGTCAATCAACCGAGCTACTAAGATTTCTAGTAACATAAAACTTTTAATTTCGATCAAGATTTACTTTTTCCATGAAATCAAGAATATGGGATTATTCAAAATTCACTTAGTAGCACACAACCAACAAAATTAAAACTTCTTAACTATACAACCACCAATCTAACAAATCCCTAAACATAATTCCCAAAAATATAACAACTTTGTATTATGAGTTAAAAACTTAAACATAAACAACATAAAGAGATTTAAATACCCAATTCAAAATAACACACCAAAAAGAGATAAAATACATGTAAATGACAAACTGAATTTAGTAGCAACTTACATCAATAATGATCTCAATCAAATTTAAAGGCAAAAGTCCCGAAGAGTTGGAAGCAACATCCACTGAGAGGCTCTCTATTTGTTCATCAGAAGCAACATTCATTTTTTTTATTAATGGAGTTTGAAATTTTGAGAGAAATCGGATGAAGGGGAAGAGAAGCAAGAGAAAGGATTTTGAGAAATGAGGAAAAAAGATGAACTATAAGGAATAATTGACGAAAATTCTGGGGAAAAAAAGAGAAATTTAAAATATTCTTAATGAAGGTTAAAGATAAATAAATTTAAAAAGTGGAAAAAATGTAGAAATATATAATTCTTGAAAAAAAAGGAAAAGAGGAAAAAAAATAGAGGTTGAGACAAATAAATTAAAACATGAAAAATAAAGTTAAAGGAAAAATAAAAATTAAAAATAATAACAATCAAAATAATAAATTTAAGGGAAAAAAGATTTAAAAAATTAGAATAATAAAAATAAAGTAAAAAAATAAAAAGTGAAAATAATAAAAAATAAAATTTGAGAAATAAATGAGTATCGAAATGCTAAAAATATGTTTGAGGTGTGGAGGGGCAAAATGGTACTTTTATTATATTAAAAAGTAAGGAAGGGTATTCTTCAAAGACATTCTTATTTATGGTCAAATATCTAAAGTCACCCATATTTGAGTCTATGACATGCAATTTTGCCGGCACAAACGGGGAAACTATTGGGATAACCTCAAAATAAGGTGACTTTCAAATTTTGACCTCAAATAAAAAAAAAACCTTCATAAAAATAACTTTCACCTATTAAGTGATATATTTTCAGATAAAATTGTCTTTGATCAATGGAGTAAATTACATAAATGATCCTCATAATGGATAACAACTCCATACGTATTCATTTTTCAACTTTCTTTTTTTCTCTTTTTAATTTTACTTTTATTTTTATTTTTATTTTTTCTTTTTTTTTTTTTTTTTTCTTTTTAGTTTTTCTCAACACTTACTTTTTTTTTCCTTTACTCCTCTCAACGTCTACTTTTATATTAAAGAATTTTTTTTTTCTTTGATTTCTATTTTTTTCTTTTTAAATTTTTCTCGACCTTTATTTTTATTTTAGCCTTTTTTTTATCAACCTTTATTTTTTTCCCGTTCTGTCTCAACTTCCATGTTTTCTTTGATTTTTATTTTCTTAATATTTTTCTTTATTTTATTCTTTTTCGCAATTTTTATTATTTTTCTTCTTTTCTTTGATTTCTTCCAATCAAGTTATATCTCATGAGCAAGAGTTGACACTATCACATTATAAAGGCAAGACTTATGACTTTCAAACAACAAGCTACATTTTATGGGTAAGAGTTGACACTGCCATGTTGTAGAGACAAGACTTATGACTTTCAAACAATAAGTTATATTTCATGGGCAAGAGTTGACACTATCACATTGTGTTTGATTTATGAGATGTTATATAACTCTTACCTTAGAGGCAAAACTTAGCTCAAGGAATTTCAAACAACGAATTATGCCCCACTGGTAGAAGTTGACTATACCACGTTATGTTTTCATTTATGTGATGTTCTACAACTATTGCCTTAGAGGCACTTAGCTCAAGGACTTCCAAACTACGAATTGTTCCCTACGGGTAAGAGTTGACACTATGATGTTATTTCTTTATTTATGAGATATTCTACAACTCTTGCCTTAGAGGCAAGACTTAGCTCAAGGACTTTCAAACTGCAAATTGTGCCCCATGGTCAAGAGTTGACGCTACCACATTTTGTCTTTATTTATGAGGTGTTCTACAGCTCTTGCCTTAAAGGCAAGACTTAGCTTAAAACTTTTAAATAATAAATTATGCCCCATGGAAAAGAGTTGACACTACCACATTATGTCTTTATGTATGTGATGTTCTACAACTCTCGCCTTAGAGGTATGATTTATCTCAGGAATTTTCAAACTAGTTACGTATATTGGGCAAGAGTCAACAATAACACATTGTGGTTTTTTACTTATGAAATAATCTATAACTCTTATCTTCGAGGTAAGACTTATCCACGGGCAAGAGTTGACACAACCACATTATGTATTTATTTATGAGATATTTTATAGCTCTTCCCTTAGAGGCAAGACTTAGATCAAGGACTTTCAAGTAACAAGTTGTTCCCTATGGGAAAGAGTTGACATTACCACATTGTGTTTTGATTTATAAAATATTCTGTAACTCTTGTCTTAGAGGCAAGACTTAGCCCAAGGACCTTCAAATAATAAGTTATGTCCCATGCGTAAGAGTTGGCACTATCACATTATGTTTTGATTTATGAGATGTTCTATAACTCTTGCTTTAGAGACAAGACTTAGCCCAACGACTTTTAAACAACAAGGTACGCTCCACGGACAAAATTTGACATATTACATTCTGTCTTGATTTATGCGATATTTAATAAATCAAGGACTTTTAAACAATAAGTTATGCCCCATGGGTAAGAGTTGACACTACCACATTATGTCTTGATTTGTGAGATGTTCTATAACTCTTGCCTTTGAGGCTAGAATTAGTCCAAGGACTTTCAAACAACAAGTTACGATCCATGGAAAAGAGTTGGCACTACCATACCATGCCTTGATTTATGAGATATTTTTTAACTCTTGTCTTAGAGGCAACATTTAGCCGAGAAGTTACGCCACATAGACAAGAGTTGACACTATCATATTGTGTCTTGATTTATATGATGCTCTATTGGTCTTGCCTATAAGACACAACTTACCCCAAGAACCTCCCAAAAAAACAAGTTACGTCCAATGAACAAGTGTTTGACACTACCACATTATTATTTAATTTATGATATGTTCTATAACTTGTGCCTTAGAAGCAAGACTTAACTCAAGGATTTTCAAACAACAAGTTATGCTCCACAAGCAAAATTTGACACTACCACATTGTCCCTTGATTTATAAGTTTTTCTATAATTTTTATCTTAGAGGCAAAACTTATTCCAAGGAACTTCCTAACATCAATTCATGCCCTTAAATTTGCTTTGATGTCCAAAAAAGAAGATCCCTTTGCGTATTATTTAATTTTTTATTTATTAGCAAAATATAATAGAAGGTTAGAAAAAAGAAAAAAGAGATCAAAAAATATAGAAATAAAAAAAAGAGTTTGAGGGAAAAAAAGACAAGAAAAAAATAAAAATTAAGAAAAAAATGAAGAATTAAAAAAAATTGAGAAAAAACAAAAATGAGATGAAAGAAACAAAAAGAAAGTTTGAGAAAAATTAGAAAAAAAAAGTGAAATACTAAAAATAAAAAATAAAGAAAAATAAAGCTTGAGACAAATGATTTAAAAGAAAATTAAAAAAATGAAAAAATATATAATGTTTGAGAAAAAACTCAAAAAGAGAAAAATATAAAGGTTGAGACAAATGAACTAAAACATGAAAATAAAATAAAATAAAAAGTAAAAATAATAAAAATAAAAATAGAATTTGAGAGTCAAATGGGTATGGAAAGTTTTAAAATATTTGAGGTATAGAGGGGCAAAATTATACTTGTACTATACCTAAAAAGGAAGGAAAGCTAGTTTCTAAAGACTTTTCTTATTGGGGTCAAAAATTCAAAGTCACCCACTATTGGGGCTATACCATGTAATTTCTGGGGCACAAAGGCCTTCTACTTAGCCTCCAAGTAGCTGCAAGCTATGGGAAACCTTTGTCCTTAAGGCTGCCCACATGGCCTATCCATTATATATGAAAAAAAATTACATATCATAGATAAAACAATTCCTTAATTATATGATATGATTAAGGTTTTAAAAATTTGTCTACATAGTTATTTGTTAGTTATAAAATTATTTTTTATGGGCTCTTATATACAAATATAATATGTAATGTATATAGCAAATAATACTCTCTCTCATATAATTAATTTTCTTAATCTCTCTTATCTAACTAGCAAGTTTTGTGGCATTAACTTGTGCACGCTTCTTGAACATATCTCAAATATTTTTTTTCCCAAATCAGTCGATTTTTTTCTTCCTCTAAACATCCATTGTGGGTTTGCATTGAAGATTTTTTAGAGTAGTTTCCCATTCTTAAACATCCGAGGGGATATGCATTGAAGATTTTGCGGTAGTATTTATTTTTTGGGGTATATAGATTTTTTTTTTTGATTTTTTTAGGTATTCTCTAAACGAGCCGCTAAGTTTCTTCAAATTTTATCTATTTTCATTGAATAGAAATTATAGTTTGAAAATTGAATTGTATATTAGTGTCAATTTCTCAAAATAAATCTTGATGAATTATTTTTATAATTGGGTATTTGATAATTGCATATAGGTGATTTAATTGTATTAAGTTTCGTAAATTTTTGTATATGGGTATGCATTATTTTTTTTTCATCTGTATATTTTTATATACATATGAATATATTTCATGTATTTTTTGACGCATCTATGAAGATTTTTGTATAACTATATATGTATACAAGTTTGTTCTGAGTATGTGCACATACACATATGTATTTGTTGGTTCATATATATGCATATGTGTATACATTTGTTCTATATTTGTGTATATATACATATGCATATCTGTATATATGTACATATATATATATATATGTACATATATATGTATATATATATATATATGCATATAAGTATAATTATTTCAATATACATACGTTCATTTTTATACATTAGTTATTACATATAGGATGATTATCAGCGCATTAGGATCCTAATATACAAATGTTCAATCATTTAGTTGTATATGTATAATATTATACGTTTATACAATATATTTTTGATAATCATATGTATATGTTTATTCAATACAAGGTTATATGCATATGTATATGTTATACAAATATGTTTGTCTCAAATGTATATGTTTATTCGTGTAGTGTATATGTATAATGTTATATGTTTATACAATACATTATTGATATGCATATGTATATATTATACATTATACGTAATTATAAAATTTGAATGTGTTTTTATACACAATTGTGTGTGTGTGTGTGTATATATGTGTGTGTGTGTTAAAATTTAATTGTATAAAGTATAATTGGATTTATACGTTTGTACTAAAAAAGGGTCAATTATAGAAGGAGAATCACCAACAATTTTTTTTATATAGAATGAGAATATTTGGAAAAGTTGGAGATAATAATGAGCATTAATTACTCCCCCTCTCCTTTTAAATTAATATTAACTATATTATATAAGTAAGTTTTAAATACATTTGGTTACTAACTAATGTCTATAGAATGTCATTAGTAAAGCTTAGACCATGAAGTTAGTTAGGAGGAGTCAAAGGTGTCTATATGTCAAATTTTGCCTTACAATATTCACAACACTCTATCTTGGATAGCCATGTAAATGAAAATCTACTGAATATGCATTTGTTTGGTGCCTCTTAAAAACCTTATCAGGAAAATCCAATGGGATAAAACATTGATTAAGGAAAAAAGAGTACAGTGTGTATCCTTACTTTTCTTGATGAGGATCCTGATTTAAATTGTTCAGTTTTCTTATTCCAATTTCGTGTACTATCTTCTCAAGAGTGGAAGTTGGTAAAGACTTAGTGAACAAATCCGCTAGATTGTCACTTTGATGGATTTGCTGCATATCAATGTCACTATTCCTATGGAGATCATGTGTGAAGAACAACTTCAATGAGATGTACTTTATTTTATTTCCTTTTATAAAGCCTCCTTTTAATTGGGCTATATAAGCAGCATTGTCTTTATATAGGACGGTGAGTATCTTGACATCGTACTTCAGGCCACATCTCTCTTTGATAAAATATATCACTTATCTCAACC
This sequence comes from Capsicum annuum, assembly GCF_002878395.1. Taxonomy (NCBI): domain Eukaryota; kingdom Viridiplantae; phylum Streptophyta; class Magnoliopsida; order Solanales; family Solanaceae; genus Capsicum; species Capsicum annuum. The sequence goes on along the minus strand of NC_061121.1, from coordinate 190,145,589 downwards.
ATACATATTCTCTACTTGCTTCATGAATAGGTATTATCTCGGCATGATTTGAAAAAGTAGCAATAATATACTATTTTATAGATCTCTATGATATAGCAGTACCGATGTATGTAGATACAAATCCTGTTTAAGATTGAGATTTTTGCGGGTTAGATAAATAACCTTCATTTGCATAACCAACAAGATCTACACTATTTTTGTTAGTATAAAATAGATCTACATCAATAGTTCCTTTTAGATAGCACAATATATTCTTAACTCCGTTCCAATATCTACGTGCATGAGAAGAAGTATACCTTGATATCAAATTAACAAAAAATGATATATCAAGCCTTATAGCATTAGCAAGATATATAAGTGCACTAATAGCGCTGAGATATGATACTTTGGGACCAAATATCTCTCCATCCTCTTCTAAAGGATGAAACAGGTCTTTATTCATCTCAAGTAATCGAACAACCATTGGTGTACTTAATGGATGTGCTTTATATATGTAAAATCATTTCAAAACTTTCTCAGTATAGGCAGATTGGTGGATAAAGACCCCTTCTACTAAATGTTCAATTTGTAGACCAAGACAAAGTTTTCATCTCGGATTCTTTTTTAGATATTTAATTACCTTTTTAACTTCTTCTAGAGTTGCAACGAGATTTATATCATCATCATAACCAATGAGTATAAAAAATTCTTAGATGATTTCCTAATGAAAATATAGGGACAGATGACATTATTTATGTAACCTTCATTTGGTACTCATTAAGGCGATTATACCACATATGTCCTGATTATTGTAGACCATTTGTAAGTTGATTGAATACAACTATCAAAATTTGAACAATACGATTCAGGCGTCTTTAATCCTTCTGGGATCCTCATATAAATTTCATTATCAAGTAAATCATAAGGATAAGTTGTAACCATATCCAGTAGATGTAATTTAAGATTTTTATGTACAGCTAGACTAATAAGATATCGAAATGTTATTGCATCCATAACAGGTGAATATGTTTCTTCAAAGTCAACACCAAGTCTTTGAGAGAATTATTATACAACAAGGCATTTATTGTATCTTACAATTTTATTTCTTACATTTCTTTTACGTATAAAGACCCATTTATGGTCAACTAGTTTTACACCATCTGGGGTTTGGACTATAGGTCCAAAAATCTCCCGTTTAGCAAGTGAGTTCAATTCTGATTGAACTGTCTCTCGCCATTTTGGTCAATAATTTCTTCATCGATATTATTCGATAAATAGAGGTTCAAGGTCCTCATTGTCTTGCATAATATTTAGTATGATATTATATGCAAAAATATTATCCATCATAATTTTTGATCGATCTAAATTTATCTCATCATCGGTAGAACTCATCGAAAGTTCTTCATTCTCTTGACTCTTGGGTTAACTAATTTCTTTAGAAATATCATGATTAATTAGATCTTGAGCCTTTTTATAAGATTCCTTTATAATGTCATCTTTATTATTTTTCGTGATTTTTTTCTAGGATTTTTATCCTTCGGACCCAGTGGCCTACCATGCTTCAGACATGTTTGAGATCCATAAGCTATGACATTAGTAGATGGTCTTTTTGGGAAATCAATTCGGACAAACACGCTCACTGTAGGAATATATGACTTCGTTATCCTTTTCAAATATATAAATGTGTCTGGCATTTGATTTTCTATTTTTTGTAAGTGAATGATCTTCTGAACCTCATGTTCACATATGGGGGTACGCTGGTTAAAATAAGATAATGATAAAACTTTACATGCAATTTATCTTTTGAGTTCATGTTTTTTCTCCCCCTAATTATGGAAAGTTCATTTCATGAAATCGACAAAATACAAATCAAGTAGTAAATGAATCTCTTGTCAATGGTTCAAGTTAGCGAATTATGGAGGGTGAAACAAACCCAACATATATTGCTAACATTATCGAAGGCCCATCTTAGTGCAGTATGGTGGTGCTACAGGCACATATACAATATATCTAAAAATTCATAGATAAGAAATATTTGGCTCACGACTAAGCACCAGTTGTGATGGAGAGTATTTATTATAATGAGTTGGTCTGAGAAGAAAAAGTGATGTCGCCTGTAAGATTGCATGACCCCAAATAGTAGTGGACAATTTTATTTTCATAAGTAGTAGTCTTGCTATCAAGTATAGGCGCATAAGTAAATAACTCAACAAGACCATTTTGAGTATGAACATGAGCCACATGATGTTGAACTCTTATCGCAATCGATACACATTAACCATCAAAAATTTGGGAAATAACTTCTCAATCATTATCGAGACAAATAGTCTAAGTTGGATAATATAAAAATTGTGCCCTTAATCGTATCATTTTACGCTAATATTTTTACAAATACCAGATTGTGAGATAAAAAAAGACACACTTGAGGCCACCTTGAAGATACGTCTATTAGGACCATAAAATATCTAATGACCCACTGGATGGATGAATAGGCCCACCTAGTAAAACACCTTGGCTTTGGACCCTTAGAAAAAATTCTCTAACCTTGAGTTTCTGGACAAGGTACAACTTGAAGGTATAAGTCGTATACTATGGTACGATTTAGAGGTCCTAACTCATATGTATCATGGTGTGTTCAAAGCTAATTACTGTCTAAGGTACGATTGAACATCTTACTAGTCGTTAGTTAGGGCACGAATGGTATGTTGCCAAGTCGTATGGTGCCCTAAGTCTTGTCCAAAGTATTCTGTCTAGGGTATAGATCACAGGGTGCTTCTCGTATACCAGGATATGGGGTTATTCATGTATGGTTGTATGTTGGTCAGTATGGGGATCCAAGATGATGCTAAGGTACGATATAAGGGTACCACTCGTACCCTAGGGTATAGTTTAGTGGAATAGGGTATACCCTCCTGTGTGCATGTTTTGAGTTTTTAAGCTGGGGTATTCCATACATTTCCCACCCTAAAAACCGTAAGTCCCTATGTCTTAAAATATGTTGTGGCCTCCATAATCTACTATTGAAAGATCAAACACTCCAAAAACACTATCAAAACTCTCTCTTGAAGTTAGGGATAGGGTTCTTCAAAGGTAATCATCTTAAGGCTTAAGATTTAAGTTTCTTCTGTGAATCTTCTTGAATAAGTCATGTGACTCTTCCCACATTGTTAGTTCAGAAATATCATGTGTTTAAAGTGTGATTATGATTCTTAAATGGTGGTTTTGAATATTAAAATTGAGGGTGTTGTTGCATATGTTTAAGTATTGTTTACTGTTGGTTTAACTTGTGTTTATACATGCTTTTGATCATGGTTTGCTTATATGGGTGCATAGTAATTGTGGTTTAACAAATGGGTCATGGGTATCCCTAAACTTGATGGTTTATACTTTGGTTTTGGACATGGAAAAGGCATGCCCTCAAAATGTTTGTGAAAATGCCTTAGAGAATAAACGAGTCATATGTTAATGATGTTTTGAACTAAGTCTTGGCCTAATGAATATGAATGGTTAGTAAATGGTTTTATGAATGACTTATTGGCCATGTAATGATCTAAATAGTAACTTTAGTGGTTTAAATTCTTAAATGAGTTTGAGTCCCCAACATTAAATTGATTTATGTCCTTATTAGACAGTGGGTTTTAGTCCCAAAGTCAATTGAATGCATGGATGATTGATAATAGTAATGGCATATGGTATACTTATAAGTTACTTTGGTATGAAGATACCAATGAAATACCTTTGGTAAGTAGTTGCCTTAATAGTTGTGTGTGTGGAATGGTGGTTTTAAATTGGGCTTAATAGTAGGATGTGTAGTCAGGCCGTAAAAGTGGAGTCTAAAGGACTAACATTGGAAATTGCACTAGCCGATGCGGGTATCTTATGATTGGGTGGTTTGAGTCTCCCAGATGCTTATATGAATAAGAGGTTTGAGTTCCCCTTACTACATGTATTGGCGCTTAAGTAAACTTCATTATGTTGGGTGGATCGAGTCCCCTATAAAGGTATATAAGGATATAGATATTCTATGGTTTGTGTGGCTACACGCACTGAGGCCCTTTAAGCTAGGGAAGAACTGGGCCCATATATCCCGTGGGTGTCTTGTTCTATGATGGCCATGCTGCACTGCCCAGGTTAATGATTTCAAAGTTTATGTTAATCTTATTCTTTATCCTGGCATGGCATAAATATATATGTATACGTATGTATTGCATTGGTATATGCATTGATTGATTGGTTTTGAAATATTGGCACTATTTTATCCTTATCCTTGAGTTACATGATAGAGCTTCAACAACCAACTGTGTTCAATGATGTATCCCTATATGATGTAGGTGTTAGTCATACTACACCTCTTACATAGTGATTGGACTCGAGATCAGCTTGTGTTGACTTGAAGTAGTGATCTTCCATACTCTAGAAGTCTCCATGTCTAGTTTTAGTTTCTTATGTTTTCATTGGTTAACCTTGGACATTGGTTTGGCTATATTTGGGGGCATGTACCAACTAAATATTGTTTTGATTTTGGATAGAGGCTTTATGGAACTATTATGGGTTTATATAGGCTGTGTCGGTAGTGGTGTCAACCTTGGAATTGGTATTGGTATTGGGGCTCATACCATATGACATTATTTAATTTTTTATTATTCCATTTAATTATAGTATGGATATGGATTTGGTTATGATTTTGGTTTTGTTCATGGTTGTTGGATAGCATTGAATGGTTTGACTTGTTCGGGTAGGCCATGGTCATGGACCTATCACAAAGTCTTTGAGTTGATAATCACTCTATCTTGTTATATGTTTGGAATTCATCTGACTCAGGGTATATGATTAGAGGTTGGATTGGGTATCTGGGGCGGTCTCCGGTCCTTGTTGGACTTGGGATTCCTATTATAACAAGGCCCGGGTTAGGTTCATGTCAAGACATTTAGGAATATTTCACTTTCTTGTTGTCTTATTTTGAGCTATAGATTCTAAGGTGTTAGATTCCTCTAATTTGTGTTTGCTTGTCTTTCAGATCATTCCTCGATGATTTGAAGCTCACAAAAACTACTATACTCTAACTGAGGACAATTTTGATGGAACACGCTTTACTTATGGGATCCATACTCAGTCTGGGGATTTGATGCCTGATTATCCTAGAGTTCCACCGGTTCCCTCTAATCCTCCTCAGGCTAATGTGACAAATATTGAGTTTCACTACTTGATTTATATGATTTCTTTGTTGGTAGCATTTCAAGTGGAGTGAGGTGCATTTGCTACTCACTTTTCTAAGGCTACAAGTGTTGGCTAGTTCATAAGGTTGAATCCTCTGACTTTTATAGGTGTTAAGGTAGAGTAGGATCCTAAGTATTTTTTGGATAAGATGGAAAATATTTACAGGGTTATGTATGCCATAAATGTGGGAAAGGGTGGATTTTACTGTCTACCAGCTGAAGGATATGGCGTACCAATGGTACTAGGAGTGGGATCGGGCAAGGGTTGATGATAATGAGTCATATCTGTGGAAGGATTTCTCTAATGCATTTTTGGACCGCTTCTTTCATCGGGAGTTGAGGAAAGTAAAAATAGAGGAATTTGTTAATTTAAAATAAGGAAGGATATCAATAAAGGAGTATGCCTTGAAATTTTACTAGTTGTCTTGATATTCTTTGGAGATGGTGTTTAATATGAGGGCAGAGATGAGAAAGTCTACTTTGGGACTATCTCATGAGTTGATCCTTGCAAGTAAGGCTACTTTGCTGATCAAGGAAATGAATATCTCTGGGTTGGTTGTTTATATACAATAAGTAGAGGAAGAGAAAAGAAAGCAGTCTAAGTTTAGTGAGTGGTAGGGAAAGAAGTTTAGGCCTTCTAAGCAGAGTGGGAGAGATGGTGGTAAGTGACCAAAAAAAAGTAGGAGAGTTCTTTTTTTTTTCTCCACAGCTAGTGCTCCTTAATCGAAGTCATCGAGCAATCATTGGTCTTAACATGATGGTGTGTATTGGGTATAGAGTGCCCAATCTCAGGCTAGTGGGGCTCAGTCGCCTCCATCCCATCTTCTCTGTAGATTTTATGGGCAGTCGCATCGTGTTTTTTCTGAGGATGGTAAGATTGAGTATTTTTATTATGGTCAGATTGTTATATGGAGCGTGACTGTCATGCTAGAATGGCTTTTGGGGCTAAGAAGTCTCCATTTTCCTTTTTATCTTCTCCTGAACTAAGGGTACTAGTTTTGCATCTATTTCTGCTTCTGGTACCGGCACTGGCCAAAAGTAATTATATGATCTTATATCTCTCTAAGATTCTGAGGCATCTCTCGATGTTGTCACTGGTATGTTAAAACTTTTCTCCCATGATGTATATTGTTTACTTGATCCAGGGTCCACTCTTTCTTATGTGACCCTATTTATGGTTGTGCATTTTGGTTTTGGTCTTGAATTTATTTCTTATCCTTTTTCTGTATCTATCTTAATTGGTGACTCTGTTATTTCTAAAAGAGTCTATAGGGGGCGTGTGCTATCTTTTAGTGGTAGAGAAACTCTTGTGGATTTGATAGTGTTAGATATGGTTGACTTTGATGTCATATTGGGGATAGTTGGTTACATTCGTGTTATGCTTCTATAGATTTTTAAACCCGTAAAGTGATGTTTAAATTCCCTAATGAGTCGATCATTGTATGGGAAGGGGATTATTTAGTACCTAAGGGGAGGTTTATCTCATATCTTAGAGCCCAGAAGTTGATCTCCAAAGGATGTTTGTATCATTTAATCTGGGTTAAAGATTTAAACTCGGAAGGTCCTTCTCTAGAATCATTTCCTGTGGTTAATGAGTTTACCGTGGTTTTCGATGATAATCTTCTCGGTGTACCTACCAATAGGGAAATTGATTTTGGGATTGATCTCGTTAGAGATAATCGTCCTATTTCTATCCCTCCTTATAGAATGGCTCCAACTAAGTTGAAGGAGCTTAAGGAGTAATTGAAGAATCTCTTAGATAAAGTTTTTATCCTTCCTAGTGTTGTCTCCTTGGGGTGCTCCTGGGTTATTTGTGTGTAAGAAAGATGATTTCTTTCGGATGTGAATTGAATATTGTTAGTTGAATAAGCTAACCATAAAGAATAAGTATCCTCTTCCTAGGACCGATGACTTGTTTGATCAGCTTCAAGGTGTGAAGTGTTTCTCTATGATTGATCTTAGGTCGGGTTGTATTGAGTTTAATATTAGGGGAGTGGATATCTCTAAGAATGCCTTCAGGACCTAAAATAGTCACTATGAGTTCCTGGTCATGTCATTTGGGTTGATCGATGCACTGACAATATTTATGGATTTGATGAATAGGGTCTTCCATCAGTTTCTAGATTAGTTTGTCATTATCTTAATTAATCACATCTTGATCTATTCTAAGAGTGAAGTGGATTATGTCGATCATCTCCGTGTTGTGTTGCAGACCTTAAACAATCAACATTTGTATGCCAAATTTTCCAAGTGTAAGTTTTTGTTGAAGGCTGTGACTTTTATTGGTCATGTTATCTCTAGTGGATCTACAAAAGGTTGTGATGGTTAAGAAGGGACCTAGAACTGTGACTCCAATCGATATTTAGAGCTTCTTGGGTTTCGTCGGTCACTATATAAAATCTATGGAAAGTTTTTAGACTATAGCTACTCTATTGACTATGTTGACCTAGAAGAAGGTCAAGTTTTTATGATTGGATATGTATGAGGGTCGTTTTGAAAAGTTGAAGGATAAGTTGACTTCAACTCCAATTTTAACCCTGCCCGAGGGTGATGATGGTTTTGTGGTGTATTGTAATGCTTTTTATATTGGGCTAGGTTGTATGTCAGTGCAGTATGGTAGGGTGGTGGCTTATGCTTCTAGGCATTTTAAAGTTCATAAGAAGAACTACCCTACTCATTACTAGGAGTTGCTAGCAGTGGTATTAGCGTTAAAGAATTAGCATCACTATCTCTATGGGCATCATATTGAAATCTTTTCTAATCATAAGAGCCTGTAGTATGTGTTTACTCAAAAAGAGCTAAATCTCAAGAAAAAAAAATGGCTTGAGTGTCTGAAGGACTAGGATATGAGTCTTCACTACCATCCAGGTAAGGCTAACATTGCTATTGGTGCTCTTAGAAGGTTATCCATGAGAGTCTGGCTCATGTAGATGAGGATAAGTGGGAGTTGGTGAAGGACATTCACCATTTGGTTAGTCTTGTAGTTTGTCTCACAGACTCTAAGTATGGTGGTGTGTTTGTGTATTCAGTATTACAGTCATCTCTTCTTGTTGAGATAAAGGAAAACAGATGTTGGATCTTGATTTGATGAATATTAAGAGCAAAAGGTTGTTGACTTTGTGATTGGTGGTGGTGTTATCCTGAGGTACCAAGGTAGGTTATATGTTCCCGACGTTGATAAGTTTAGAGAAAGGACTTTAGCCAAAGCTTATGAATCTCATTATGTTATTCATCCTGTTTTACAAAGATGTATCATGATATCAGGGAGTTCTATTGGTGGAACAATATAAAGCAAGATGTGGCTAGCTATGTGGATAAGTGTATGGTGTGTTAACAAGTGAAAGTTGAGCACATGAGACCCGATAGTTTGTACCAAGAGATTGAGTTTCCCAAATGGAAGTGGGAAGTGATTAACATAGATTTCGTTACGGTATTCCTTGGTCTTGGAATCAATGTGATTCGATTTAGGTCATTGTGGATAGACTGACCAAGTTCGCTCACTTTTTGCCAGTGAGGACTAATTATTCAGCGAAGGATTTGCGAAGTTGTATCTTGCAGAGATTGTAAAGTTGCATGTTCTCCAGTTTCTATCATTTCGGTTCGTGGTACTCCGTTCTCATCTCACTGTTAGAAGTCATTTTAGAAAGGTTTGGGAACTATGGTATGCCTTAGTACCACTTTTCACCCATAGTCGTATGGACACATAGAGTGGACCATTCAGACATTGGAAGATTGTTTTGTGCTTGCATGATCGACTATGGAAGTAGTGGGTTCAACTATTTGCCTTTGATTGGGTGGTATGAAGTTGGTGAGGGTAAGTTGTTTGGACCTGATTTGGTTCACCAATCCTTGGAAAAGGTGAAGGTGATTCGTAATAGGTTGAAAGCCGCTCAAAGTCGCTAGGGATCTGGAGTTCAATGTTGGTGTTTAGGTATTCTTGAAGGTATCTCCCATTAAGGAAGTTATGCGGTTTGGTAAGAAGGGAAAGTTAAATCCCAAATATGTTGGTCCCTACTTGATTTTGAAGAGAATTGGCAATATTGCCTATGAATTGGAGTTGCCTTCTAGTTTGATCTCCATTCATCTGGTTTTCCATGTTTCTATGTTGAGGAAGTGTGTTGATGTTCATTCATCGATTGTTCATTTAGAAGGGTTGGGTATTTCAAACTCTTTATCTTATAAGGTAGTCCTGATTGAGATCTTAGATCATTAAGTTTGTTAGTTGCGAACAAAGGAGGTGGCTTCGGTAAAGGTCCTTTGAAGGAACTATAAGGTTGAAGAGGCTACTTGGAAAGCAGAAGAGGACATAAAGTCCAAGTATTCATTCCTGTTTTCTGCTCTCGAAATTTGTGCTGAAGGTATGTGTTCTTCATCATACTTCTGTTTACAAACATTGTTAAAGAAAAGGTTAATTTCCTTACATCTTTGTTTTCTAACTTAGTAAGAGGTTAGAGTTGAGGTATTGGTGTGTTAACTCATGTTTGTGCTTTCCTTATCCATCATTCGACGATGAATGATCAAATTGAGGGGGAATTGAAACACCTTAGCTTTGGACACTTAGAAAAATTTCTCTAAGTTTGAGTTTCTGGAAAAGGTACGACTTAAAGGTATAAGTCGTATGCTATGGTATGGTTTAGGGGTCCTAAGTCATATGTTTCATAGGGTGTTCAAAGTCACTTACTTTCCAAGGTACGATTAAATATCTTACTAGTCGTTAGTTGGGGTATGAATGGTATGTTTCCAAGTTGTATAGTGCCTTAAGTCTAGTACAACGTATTCTGTCTAGGGTACAAGTCACAGGGTACTTCTCGTATGCTAGGATACTTAGTCATGTGTGGTTGTATGTTGGTCAGTATGGGGGTCCAAGATAATTCTATGGTACGAGATAAGGGTACCACTTGTACCCTAGGGTATAATTTAGGGGGATGGGTCATACCCTCCTGTGTGTATGTTTTGTGTTTTTAAGCTGGGGGTATTATGGATATTTCCCACCCCAAAAACCTTTAAGTTCCCACATCTTAAAAGATAGTGTGGCCTCTCATAACCCATTATTGAAAGATCAAATACTCCAAAAATACTCTCTGAGCTCTCTCTTGAAGATTCGAGCTAGGGTTCTTCAAAGGTGATCTTCTTGAGGCTTAGTAGTCAAGTTTATTTCATTAATCTTCTTTAATAAGGTATGTGACTCTTACCTCATTGTTAATTCATAAATATCATCTATTTTAAAGTGTGATTATGATTCTTAAATTGTGGTTTTGAAAACCAAAGTTGAGGGTTTTGTTGCATATGGTTGGGCATTGTTTACTCTTAGTTTAACTTATGTTTATACATTCTTTTGATCATGGTTTGCACATATGGATGCTTGGTAATTGTGGTTTAACAAATGGGTCATGGGTAACTCTTAATGTGATGGTTTATACTTTGTTTTTGGACTTGGTACAAGCATTCCCTCGAAATGTTTGTGAAAATAACTAAGAGAATAAACTAGTCACATGTTAATGAAGTTTTGAACTAAAGCTTGGCCTAAAGAATATGAATGGTTGGTAATTGGTTTTGTAAAGGCCTTGTTGTCCATGTAATGATTTAAATAGTAACCTTAGTGGTTTAAATTGTTAAATGGGTTTGATTCCCTAACACTAAATTGATTTAGGTCTTTGTTAGACAATGGGTTTGTGTCCCTAAACTTTAAATTGAACAAGTGTCTTTGTTAGACAATGGGTTTGAGCCACATAGTCAATTGAATGCATGGGTTATTGATAATGGTAATGGCATATGGTATACTTTCAAGTATTGTTGGTATGACAATACCAACAAAATATCTTTGGTAAGTAATTGACTTAATGGTTGTGTATATGGAATGATGGTTTTAAATTGGGCTTAATAGCAGGATGTGTAGTCAGGTCGTGAAAGTGAACTCTTGATACAAATCAACCCACGAGGACTCAAATCTAAGACACGAAAAATAAAGATAGAAGGATAAAATGACCAAGATAGGAAGATATACACAAAATTGATACCGAAAGGTCAATCGAAGGATGTATCAAATCCTAAAACCTCCCTTAATGACTATCAATAGGAACCTAACTCTTATGGTGACCGCAAAGGGGATTAGATGTCCCTTACAACCAACGTTTCTAAACAAGGTTCAACAAATTATTTTCCAAGCTCTCAAACTGTCCCATGGAGTCTCATGAATACATCATGTAAAAATTATCATAAAAAACTAAGGAAATAAGACTATCTACCAAGCATTTATAGTTTGGCTACATATTACATAATTAGGTCCTAAAAGTGATCTAAATGTAAGAAAACACCTACTAGGGGCTGTTTTGACCCATTCTTGAAATGCTAGAGCGGATCAAAAGTGGATCCAAAGCGCCTTGGATGCATGACCCTTCTAAGGGCTTTCAAGCCCCCCTTTTCACTCCTTCTACCTCACCAATACCTTTGACCCTCCTTAATGGTAATATTCCTCCATGTGTAAAAGTATTAAGGAGTCATCAAGCACCTCGATCATCATACGTATCTCAACCAAAGGTCCCGTAGGCAATTTGGCCTGTACCATCCTCCCCTTCTTGAAAAAGATTTGACCTCGAATCCAAACCTTGCAAACCAAAGGAAGGACAAAAAAATACAACATCCTCATGACATGAGGATTAGGGTTAGCACAAATAATCATATCATCATTCCAAGGTTGCACACATTTAATATATAACCAAGGATCCCTTGTTTTGAACATTATAAACTTATCGAATAATGCACAAAGGGGTTGGCTATAGGTTTCATCAAGAAATAAGGAAATCACAAAGGTTATAATGGCATCAAATAGTTCAAAGGGTAAAACTATCTTCACCTTACGAGCCATAAGACACAATTGTTTCTTTACCTTTTCAATAGACCACATCACGAGTGGTACCTCAATTGGTTTTAAAGTCCACGATACCTATATAGCATTGTCATTCAAACAAGCGGACCAACCAATAAGTTTCCTACCACTACATAAATCTAATCCAAGAGTATCATGGATATCATTATAAGTAAAGAGGTAGTATAGGAAGGAATCAATTGTAAAAGCATCATCCAAGGTGCTATTATTTATAAGAAGGCCATTTGGCTCAAAATACATAGCACATAATGCACATAAGGATGGAATCAAAGTATTTAAGCACATATGACTCTTTCTTTTCAAACAACTTCCACCAAAGAAAAAAAAATCATTAACAGGGTCATAACATTAATAGTTTTTTTATCTCTATTAACAAAGGTAAGCATGCTTCCAAGATCCCCATAAGATAATTCAAATTGTCCAACCTTATGAAGGTAATAAGAAGTCCTTATCATCTATGGGCTCTTCAACAAACAAATAATCAACTTGGCATCCATAATTTGGAATTCACTAAATTTTATCACAAGTGTGCCAAGCAAGGATGCAAGTTTATAAACAATACCCAAAGGAGACAATGACGCATTTTCCCTCAGGTTCTCAAGACTGACACCCTCTTGGAGAAGGAAGTCATCAATTCCATTCAAGTGTTGAAGAAGGGTATCATATAAATAGAATTCATCCAAAGTAGTTTCAAGAGAAGACTCTCTTCTTGAGCTACAAGTAGTGGAACCTTGGTCAAGAATGGAAACACATAATGGTGAACTCTCTTGGAGATTTTTACTACTCCCCTTCATTAAAAACCCTTCATCTTGGTTGGAGTTCTTTCCCTTACACATTGTTGGTCCCTCAAGTGGATTGTGAATTCCCAAGAAAGACTTTCCATCATAGGGAAGGATACCAACACCTTTATTCAAATTTTTCTTGTCATGTGGACCAAGCAATAAGTTGGGTGTGCCATAATCACCATATCCAAATTTGGCACCGGGGTCAAATGAAAAGAGTGGTCATAGATATGGGTCTAGACAAGACTCCTTTTGCCTACTAGATTTACCTAAACTAAATGATATACTCTCCTCATTAGTATAAATGTAATCAAAAGAATGGGAGAGTAGAGAAAGGTTTCACTCAAGTCAACTTCAACTAAGGTTCCCTCATGCGCATGCTCACTAATAGATTCAAAATCATCACCATGAGTATTCTGAACAATAAGGTCACACAAAGTAGAAGAGGAAGCAATTTCCAAACAATTGATACTTTCTCTTTCAATGGAGGAATCCTCAAGTAGACACATACCACCACCAATACCAAAGGGATTATTACTTAGGCCTTCATAAGAAGTAAGCAATTAATCCTTATAAATATCAAAAAAGGGTGGGGTGTCATATAAAGGATCACATCCACAATCATTTTATAAGGAACAATCACTTATTGGGTTTCTTAAAGATTCAAGTAAATCAAAGTTATAATCACCTAATTTATTATTCCTTTCCAAGACTTCACATTCATTTCTCTTAAGAGTACTCTCATCTTCTAAGAAGAAATTTCCATCTTTAGGAGGAACGTTGTCACACCATAGTGGGTTGTCTTATGGAATATATCCCTCAAGATGATCTATGTCAACGATGCTATCCACATACTAGGTAATTCACTAGGAGTGAGCTCATCATCTTCAAACAAGATATTCTTCTTAAAGAGAGAAGCATCAATCCATGGAGAGGATGTAGAACATGCAAGTCAATTCTCTAAAAGACCACTATCAAGTGTCAAAAATATTTCTAGCACATGATCATCCTTATGAGCCAAGCAAGCATTAAGATCTTCACTAAAAGATAAGCTCAAAAGGTCACCCCCATTTTCTTGACAAACATTCTCAATTTCATCACTCGCTTGAGGTTCTCTATTCAAATTAGACATATCCTTAAGTAATAGACTAGTTTTGCACATAAGTTGATCAATGCAATATCATCAAGATGATGTACTATCATCTAATACAGTGGCTTCAACACTAGGTGGACATAAATTGATCTTATAAGAAGAGTCAATTCATTAATTAATAGGATCAACTAGTGTATCTTCACTCACAATATGTACATTATCATCACGAGGTAAAGAATCATTAAACTCATATGTAGGTAAGCTACTTATCACACTCAATGGGATACAAGCCACATAATCATCATTTTCATGCACAAGAGTGTAAGAGTTAGCTATTCTACATTTAATTTTTTGAGCACATACATATTTACCTTGGTATGATGGTCCTTCATAAGCTTTGGATTCAATTAAGATTTTTCTCGTCAAGTATTTAAAGGAAATCTTCTCTTTTAGCACTTGTTCTCTTCCACTTTCCATGATGGAACCTACATACATGACCTAATTAAAAATCAGAGAAACAATGTTAGCTCTAGTTGGTGGCAACCCCCTCACTTCACTCCTCACAACCACTTTGTTTCCTCTTTTAGGTTTCCACCTTGTACTCTCTTACTCCTCTAAATCTTTTATATCACAATTTATTTTGGCTTAGAGTAAGTGACCACATTGCCTTGAGATTTAGGAAGGGTAGGTGGAAAGAGATGGTTTCATTATTGGTCTAATACAATTTGAGGCCAATTTTGCACATTTGGAATTTTATGTTTTGCAAACCAATTGGCACATAAGCATAAATTTCCATGTTCCAAGGGGATTATGTCAGACCACACCTCCTCAAAGTACCCATCTCGAGTGAAGGAAACCTTTATGCTCTCGAAGAGTCTACAGCCTTCCAAGACGTATGGAAAATGCTTGGACACTCGATGTATCCCTAGATAATTAACCATAAAAAGTGTTATGTAGTTTGTGTGAAACCAATCATCAAGTAGAAGAACACATCTCGGAACTCCACAAATTTCTACCCATCTTTAACATGGTTTTTTTCTCGGATCACTATATTAAAGCTTTGTATAATCCTTTGGAACATAGATTGGTCTCAAAAACTCTTTCAAGGCACCCCAAGTTTGTGTGGATTTCCTTATAAGCTTGCACCATTCAAAGGTCGGACCTTTAATGTACATAAGGGCATATGTAGTTTATTCTTCTTCACTCATAGCATAGTCGTTGAAGATTCTTTCACATTGCCATTCCTAATCAAGGTAAACTTTGTAATCCCATTCTCCTTTAAAGATGATTAAGTAGGAAGACAATGATTCCTACTATACCCTATATTTCTATATTGGTTCCCACTTCCACACATTTTATCATTACTATATTCATAGCCACCATAATCTCCATCTACTTCATAGCCATAACTATTTTCACCACAATTATAGTCTCCTATGTGGTAGTCACAATTATTCGAGGCTATCAAAGACATATTCCCTTTATATCACCTTGTACCTACAAAAATGAACAAGCAAGATTAGTAGTAAAGCACCTCACTAACACTCATATGAACTCACCTTTTTGATCCTCACAATTGGAGTGGCGAATTTTGAAAGTTGCTTATACTCCAATGGATAATAAGGTATCAATCTCTACTTTGCGGCTAGAGTGGATTCTTGTTTGATCGACTCAAAGAAAAAAAATCTACTTACAGAATTTAATAAAAAGATACAATGGAATAAAAACTATAAAATCTTAAAATAAATAGGACGATGGAAGAATTCAGACTCAAGAACTAATCGATCAACTTAGCAGATGAATTACTAGTTGATGAGTAGTTTAAGAATCAAAAGAAGAGATTAGGAATAAAGAAATTGAAACTAAGAATCAAACCTTGAGCAATGGAGTTTCTAGAGTGCTCATATGTGTTTTAGAAGTTTAATTAATGTTGGAAAGTGTTAATAAACTTGTATTGGGGTTTTTGGAGTAGATTGACGTGAAAAAGAAGTGATTTACGATGGGTTTTGGTGGTCTGCGTTGGGGAAGCCTGCTCTAGAAGTTGGGACACAGGTTCAAGGAACCTTAGATGTATCTTTCCCTTCCCTTACTAACTTGAGGTTCCTTTGGGGTGTGTCCACAGCTTGGGTGCAAGTTGGACGCAGATGGGGAGCAAATGGCCTGCCCCTCCCTTTGTGTTTGGCCAAAATCGCCCTTCTAATGGTCCCTCTTTGTACTTTCTTGTGAAATATCCTTAGGAACTTCTTAGATGACTTTATAAAAATACCTTTTCACCACTTTTATTCTCTATTTTTGAATCAAACACCACCTTTAGTTAATAATTCAAGATGAAGATTTGAATCTTTCTCAAGAACACTCAAGAACACCAAGACTTCAAAATCCTCTAACTCTTACATCGTTGATCAGAATGAGATGAAATTTTGAACTAAAGCTATTTTCAACCTTCTAAAAACATTTGAAGAATCATTTTTCTCAACATTACAATAAAGAATTCTAGATTTTCAATTCACATTAAACTTCTTCAACCCAAGCTTCCAACAAGGATAGAACACTTAAATAAGCTCTGATTTGTCTTAAATTTGATTTATAGACTCGTATAGTGTTAGAGAACACAAATATAACACTAGAAATACAAGAAAAATATAAAATTTTACCTAAAAACAAAAACATGAATAGTGACATTTTTTCTAGATCTTTGATTTTTGACACTTATTTTTTGTTAATTTTCAAGATAATAAACCCAAGGCTAGAATCATGGAAATGATCATAAGTTTGACTCTGATATCAAATAATATGAATCAACACATGAGGACTCGAATTTAACATACATAAAATAAAGATCGAAGGATAGAATGACCAAGATAGGAAGATAGACAAAAAATTAATACCAAAAGAGCAATCAAAAGATTATCAAATCCCAAAAACTTCCTTAATAACTATCAATAGCCGCCTAACTCTTACGGTGAATGTCAACGGGATTAGATCGCCCTTACAACCAATGTTTCTAAACAAGGATCAATAAATGTGTTTCTAAGCACTCAAACACTCCCATGGAGTCTCATGAATACATTATGTGAAATTATCATCAAGAACTATGAAAATAAGCCTAGCTACCAAGCATTTATAGTTTGGATAGATATTACATAATTAGGGCCCAAAAGGGACCCAAATATAAGAAAATACCCACTAGGGGCTGTTTTGACCTGCTCTTGAAATTCTAGAGTGGATCAAAAACAGATCCAAAGTGTCTTGGGTACATAACCCTCCAAGGGATTTCGAGCCCCATTTTGCACTCCTTCGACCTCGCCAAAGTTCTTTGACCCTTCTTAATTGTAATCTTGAAATTTTTTAAAAGTATTAAGGAGTCATCAACCACCTCGACCATCATATGTATCTCATTAAAAAGGTTAAGAGGTAATTTGGCTTGTATCAAGTCTGAAGGACTAGCACTAGAAACCGCGCTAGCCGGTGCAGATTTCTTATGATTGGGTGGTTTGAGTCTCCCGAATGAATATATAAATGTGACTTTCGAGTCCCCCTTACTACTTGTATTAGTGCTTAAGTCACCTTGATTATGCCAGAAAGTTTGAATCTCCCATAAAAGCATATACAGATATGGATATTCTGTAGTTCTTTGGGCTACACATACTGGGCCCTTCAAACTAGGGGAGAGTTGGAATCATATAGCCTGTGGGTGCCTTATTCTATAGTGGTCGTTCTACATAGCCTAGGTTAATGATTTCAAAGTTCTTGTTAATCTTGTACCCTATCCCGTCACGGAATAAATATATATATATATATATATATATATGTATGTATTGCATTAGTATGTGCATTGATTGATTGATTTTGAGTTGTTGCCACTATTTTATCCTTATTCGTGAGTTACATAATAGTGCTCCAACCACTAACCATCTTGGATGTTGTATCCCCATGCAATACAAGTGTTGGTCATACTACACCTTCTACTCAATGATTAAACTCGGGATCATCTTGTGTTGACTTGAAGTAGTGAGCTATACTTTGGAAGACTTCATTTCTAGTTTTAGTTTCTTATGTTTTCATTGGTTAGTCTTAGATATTTGTTTGGATATGGTCAGGGGCATGTCCCAACCGAATGTTTTTTATTATTTTGAATAGAGGCTTTGTGGAGCTACCATGGGTTGGTATGGGCAGTGTCGACAGTGGTGTCAGCCTTGGCATTGGTGTAAGTATTGGGGCTGATACCATATGACTTTATTTGATTTGTGATTGTTCCATTTTATTATGTTATGGATATGGATTTAGTTATTATTTCAATTTTGGTCATAGTTGTTGGTTGGCATTGAATGGTTTAACTTGTTCGGGTTGGCCATGGCCATGGACCTATCCCAAAAACTTTGAGTTGATAAGCACTCTATCTTGTTATATGTTCGGAATTCATCCAACTCAGGGTATATAATTGGAAGTTGAATTAGGTATCTTGGGTAGTCTCTGGTCCTTGTTGGACTTGGGATACCCATTACAATAAAGCCCTGGTTCGAGTCGTGTCACATATATCCCCATGTATACATTCTAGAAAAAAAGGGGATTTTACACCAACTTTTGAAGGTTATGACTTAGTTATCAATTTTCTTTTATAACAAGAAACACACGAAAATTTATCATTTGTAAGAATCTTCAGGTTCTTTAACAGGTGCCCATTTGAATTTTTAATGATTCATCTCATCATCATTGACCGAGGATGAACTATTTGGTCATTCCAAGACCTAAATGTATTTATATTAGTAAACTTCTAATTTACGATAGAGTGATCTTTAATTGTACTAATTTCTACATAATATAAGTCAGAAGAGAAAGTTGACAATTTCTCCATTACACATTTCTAGCTTGAGATATTCATGGTAATGCCAAGCTATTCAATATTCATTTCCTTTATTGTCTCAACATGATATCTATTTCAGCGAATATTTTTAAAACTTAACAAGTTTCTTGAGGATTTAGAAGAGAATAATGCATCTTCTATGACAAGTTTTGTTCCCTTAGGCAGAAATATAACTTCTTGAGGAGCCTTTAATTAATTTTGAATTACCAGAGATTGTTGCAACATTTGCTCTTCTTATAAGCAAGTAGGAAAAGTATTTCTCATCTTTAAATAAGGCGCGCATTGTTCCACTATCAATTACACAAATATCTTTGCGGTTGATCATTGATCCAAATAAAATTTGGGGAGTATCCATATATTCTTCAAGATGAAAATTTAAATAATGTAAATAGTATAGCATTACTAGCAAACACCATATTACATAAAATTTATTTACTTACAGTACTATGGAAGCATTACTAATGGGAACATAAGCTAATACAACTAATAGAAAAGTAAAACACTTAGATTATTACAGATTCATCACCAACAACATGATTTACATTTTCTTCAGGGATTTAAAAAAAGTTTGCAACATCTAAATATATAGGCTGAACAATACTCTCAGAGATAAAGTTTGCTTTTGCATTATTATCTACCTTTTTGAGGGATTCCTGATAGAAATTAACCATATGCCTTGACGTACGATAGGTGCGCGACCAATTTACTTCTCCTCCAGATCAATAACATTTATTTTTTATATTTTTCTTTTGCACTGCTTTAGGATTTTCACCTTTCTTCTTAGACTACTGGTAAGGAAGATTATTGTTCAGTGCAAGACGATCACCATGATTGAAATTTCTTTCTTGACTACGGCTATGACCACGACTGGGATCAGGACCTCTTTCATGCCTAGATTGGTGAAAATTTACAATATTTACTTCAGGTAATGGAACAACTTAAGGAGATCGACTTCTATAGTTTTTCATCAAAAGATCATTATGTTTTAGCAATAATAGGATGTGAAATTAATTCAGAATACTTTTTAAACCCCATTTTTCGGTATTGCTATTGTAAGAGCATACTCAAGGCAGGAAAGGCGGAGAATATTTTCTCTAGCATGTCATGATATGTGATATTTTCTCCGCATAAATTTAATTGTGATTTAATTTTAAACATGACATAATTATACGTGGTTATATCCTTAAAATCTTGTAATCTCCAATGGGTCCATTCATAATGTGCATATGAAAGAATATCCATCTTCAGGTGGTCATATCTATCTTTTAAATTATTTCACAGTATAAGTAGATCCTTAAAAGTGAGATATTCTATTTTCAAGCTCTCATCGAGGTGATGACAGAGAAATATTATAGCTTTGAATACCTACGGCAATAAATTTATGTTTAGATATGTTTGATATTATTTTAAGTAAAATAAATTCTTACCTCTATTACCTGTGTTTACTTGAGTTGGTATAAAGTCATGAAGATAACGTGTTATATAATTAACTCTAATACTAAAATAAGATAACAAGTAGTAGAGAGAGGGATAACAATTGATTCTTATTACTTTTTTTTTACTATTCATATATGTATGTATACAATAAGGGGTAAAGGGCTATTTATAGCCCAATGATATTTCTTAGGGACAAAATATATCTGAGCATTACAAGACTTAGGATCCATTTGTTTTTTTTTTCAGATTCAAACGTTTGAATCTGAATGTACATGTGAATGATTAAGATGTTGTCTCTAGATTTGAAAACTGAATGATTAACACTGTTTGTTTTTCAACATCTGAATATGTAAAAAAAAATTATTTGTATACATAATAAAATAAAATACAATTCAAATAAAAAATTAATTATATATTTAAAAAGTATGTAATTTAATACAACAAAATTATTAGCATTTGATTGAGAAAAAATATTTATGTTTGTTAGTGAAAGTGAGTGATTCATGTTAGTGATTAATAATATTGGTGGTGATAATTGTGATGGTTGGAATTGTTGTAACTGTTATGATGGTGGCGATCGATGGTGGTGGTTGTTGTGATGTGATGTTGCTTGATGTTAGTAGTTTAAGGTGTTGATTGTGTTGGCTGAAACATGAATCCATAATGATTGACGATGTGTTGGTGCTAGTTGGAAATGTTTTTTGTTGTGATGGTAGAGATAGTTGTTAGTAGAGATAAATTGTAGCGATGGTACTGGTTGAAGTGGTGGTAGAGGAGGCATTACTAGTGACAATGGTAGTGACAGCCAAAGAATGTATTGAGGTTGTGATGTATTAGTGGTAGTTAGTGGTGGTGCTAGTTGTGATAAATAAGTTGGCTGGTAGTAGGGATTGACCAATAGTGGTTGTTGATTATGATGCTGTTGATGGCAGTGGTGGCGATGAATATAATTAGAATAGAAGAGGTAGTAGGTGTGGTAGCGGTTAACAATTGTGGTTGATAGTGGTATTTTTTATCGATGGTGGAGGTGATTGGTGGTGGTTGACAATGGTGACAGTGGCAGAGATGGTTAATGGCAGTGACTGCTGATTATGAATAGAGTGGTGAATATTATCCAACACCAAAATATCCCTTCAGACCTATTAAGACTTGATTCTAGATCGGAATGATTAAGACCTATTCAGACTTATTAAGAGTTAAAACCTTAATAAAAAAATAAAGCACTTAATGGTGGTCTAAAGTCTAAACCATTCAGATTCAGACCTTCGTTAAATGCAAACAAATGAGGCCTTAGGCACAAAGCCCTTCTACTTAGCCACTAAATAGCTACAAGCGGTGGGAGAACTTGGGCCTTAAGGCTTCCCGCATGGCCTATCCATTACAATATTCACAATAGGATATACGTTTTACGGGATAATATTGTACCCATCTTTATTGAAAAATGGTTGGGTTAGATTACGTTTCCTAATTTCTCCCTCTCACTCTTTTGATCTCTCTCTCTATTTTCTTACATATCTTTTTTATATACTAGATATTGAGGAGCTCGTGCTACTCTCTCTCTCTCTATTTTCTTCCTTATATTTTTTATATACTAGATATCAAGAGGTCCGTGATATATATTTTTTTTTCTTAATTTATGTTACACAAATAAAATTTAGATAATCAATCATATTTTTAATATGTTTTTAGATATTTTAAGCTGTTAATTATTTGAATTTATAATTCTTTTTGTGTAATTTTTAAATAATATATATTACTCTCTTTGTCCAAACTTTTGTGACATTGGTAGTCAATTATATTTTTTAAAAATAATTTAAGTTTTTAATTATTGTAATTTATAATATTTTTTCTTCTCTTCTTCTAATTAGAAGTGACATGTTAAAATTATTATAAAAAAATACTAGTGAAAAAAATTTAAGTGGGCTCATATAAGGCGTCAAGTTAATTTAAAACATCAAGAGTTAATTTATCATTATATGTCTATTTTACCTTTTTATTAAATATTATTAATTTTTTAATACTTAGATGACTTATAATAATTAATTATGGGTGATATAGTAAAATCACGATTGAAGCAGCTGAAATATCCATGTCATAACTGTCTATTTTATATTTTTTATAAAATATTATTAATTTTTTAATACATAAATGACTTATAATAATTAATTAAAGGCGATATAATAAAATCACAATTGAAGCAGTTGAAGCAGACATATCGCCCATGAGCAATCCACTTCAACCGCTTCAATGTCACTTATAATAGATTAAAGAATTACTCCTACAAATTTTAAGACGTGTTAAAAATGATGATGTTACCGGATTAAGAAAGACAACCGGGACAGCCTACCTATAACCAAAAAAAAAAGGATTCCAGGATGTGAAATTTAAGAGGCCTACATAAAGTGACGTATAGTAAATGTATGTACCAATTTCTATATACATTGATTTCTATACAGTTTAGACACAATAAAATTATTGATACACTAATTTTTATTCAATCAAGACATCATAAAGTTATCAATACACCAATTTTTATACAATTCAGACAACATAAGATTATTGATACACCAGTTTCTATATAATCAAGATATTATAAGATTATCGATACACCAATTTCTATATAATTACATTTCAAACATTATAGAATTATTCATGTACCAACTTCTATACACTTCAAACACAATATTAGCTCCATGCTTTAACTAATTTAAATATCAATTAAATATATACTTTAAACTCAATTAACTTAATGCAAGTAACAACTACTAAAGTAAAAGCACATATATCTTTAATGAATCTCAAATAAAATTTATGTAAACATTACATACAATTTTTTTTTGGTTTCCCAAGGTATCCCCAAAGCCGGTAGCCATGAGACTAATCCTCCGTTCCTACTGTCAGTGCACTAAGCGGTAAGAAACTGACCATAGAGTTTTTTCCATTCACCAGAGGTGGGAATCGAACCCTCAACCTCTTGCTTAAGGGGTGAGGTGTTGAACCACCATACCAACCCTTGTGGTTAACATTACATACAATTACAAATAGCAAATTCATATATATTGTCTTTGTTGATCAATAGGCATTTAAAATGCTCTATGATACAAATAATTATGTATTTTGTTTAATTATTTGGATTTTGATGTTTTCCCTTTGTTCACTATGCTTTTTATTGTTATTCTAATTATTATGGTAAAAAAAAAAACTAAAGGCTTAAATAATTTATGTAACTTTAATAATGCACTTGTCCTTTTCTAAATCTTCTTTATCTTCTTATTGACTTGTCCATTTCTATCTCCTTCTGTCCCAAAAGTAGAATGATTATTGATTATAGAAACCTAAATGCAAGAACTATGTAACACCCCGATTTTCTGAACTGGAACGCTACGCGGTGCTCATGACCTCGGAGGACCACAAGCTAACTCATGACTAATATCTGTACCAGTAACTGCAAAATATACATATAAAAATGCGGAAACATGAACTAAAAGGCCATAAGGTTCAATCTTAAACAATAAAATACCTGAATAAGGTGGTATTGCAGTACCAAAACAAACTGAAAATACAAAAGTCTGAATCTGAAAACTTTGTAATCATCTGAAAGCCTCTAAACTGTCTGAATTAGGAGTTGAAGGAACATGTCTCCAACTAACTCCTTAAACTGAAAATAAAATGAAATACTGGAATAATAAATGTAATGATCATGTCCTCGAAAGATGAGGACCAACTGCTAACGAAACTGCTACTGCTAGTCTGGAATCTGCACCTCAGAACCTATGGGGTAACATAAAAGAAAGCACCATAGCATGAATGCGTCAGTATAACTAAAGTACTGAGTATACGTGTGAGGTAGGCTAAATGCAAAGGGTTATATGCATGGACAATGCTGACTAATATGAACGTGAGAATACATACATGCATACATAACTGTAACTGAACTTGTAGAGATACTGATTACTGAGTCTGAATACTGACAACATGAGTGTACTGATACTAAGATACTGAATAGATGAATGACTGTTTCTGATAGTTCAAATTATAAAGATCTGGTCTGATTGACCGTGTCTAACAGTCCTGAAACTGAATACTGATAACATAAGCTATGACAACTTATTTAACTAATATAACTGTGATGATCGTCCTAAATGATGTAACTGATACTGAGTGACTGTATCTAATAGTCTAAATCCACTAATAATGATTAAGAGTGACCAAGCTTGAGATCAAGTCTAAATAACGGCTAATCTCTAGAACTATAATGAGAATACTCAACTAAATCTGAGATTGAGATCAAGCCTATCTGACGGGAGTTCTCTAGAAGTACTGATACTAAATAACTTAATAAGAGACCAAGCCTATATGACGGGTGGTATTTAAGGCTTTTGAAACATCCACGCATAGGAATGACGGATTTTAATTCTAGTCCAAAATGCGGGGTATTACAAACTAAGACATATAATTATCCAATACCAAATAAGATATTAAAATAAAGAAAAATACAAGGATATAACTATTTTACTAAATTAGATTGTAAATCAGGATTTTACCATTTAAAGCTAGAAGAAGAACCTAAAAAATTAACTACATTTACAGTACCACAAGGATTACACGAATGGAATGTATTACCATTTGGATATAAAAATGCACCAAGTAGATATCAACATTTTATGGATAACTATTTCAAACAGTTACCTAATTGTATAGTATACATAGACGATATATTATTATATACAAAAACTAAACAGGAACATTTAAAATTACTAGAACAATTTGCAGGTATAATAGAAAATTTAGGAATAAGTTTAAGTGAAAAGAAAGCCGAAATTATGAAAAATCAGATAGATTTTTTGGAATACAAATAGATAAAAGTGGAGTAAAAATGCAACAACATATAGTACAAAATAAAAAATTCAAAAGAAGAATTAGATACAAAAAAGAAATTACAATCATTTTTAGGATTAGTAAACCAAGTAAGAGAATATATAGCAAAATTAGCAGAAAACCTAAAGCCCTTACAAAAAAAAATAAAAAAGGATAGTAGAGTGCAATTACAATGAAGAAGATAAAAAACAAGTTCAGAAACTAAAAATAATTTGTAAGGAATTACCAAAATTAAAATTTCCAGATGATGAAAATAAAAAATTTACATATATAGTAGAAGCAGATGCAAGTGAATATAGTTATGGCGGAGTACTTAAGTATAGATATGAAGAAGAAAAATTAGAACATCATTGTAGATACTACTTGGGAACGTTTAATGAAACAGAAAAAAATGGGAAATAAATAGAAAAGAATTATGCTCATTATATAAATATTTATTAGAATTTGTGCCATATATTGTATATTACAAGTTTATTGTACGAACAGATAATACACAAGTTCGATGATGGTTAACAAAAAAAATACAACATTCAATTGCCACGAAGGAAATTCGGATATTAGTAGTGAATACATTAAATTTTACATTTACAATTGAAGTAATTAAGACTAAAAAGAATGTTATTGCAGATTACATATCAAGACAAAGCTACTCAAACTGATATTACAGAAGACGATACTCTAGAAAAGATACTCAAAACCCTAACTACGCTTTCACTGAAAGTGGATAGTATGAGAAATGAGATAGAAAAGCTTAAGACTAATGAAGTTAAACTGATGTCTGAAGCTATGACTCAGATAACTCAGCAGTGTGCAGAGAAATATCGATCGGAAGATAGTAAAATTTCAGAGATAAAAGAAGACGTTGGGACACTCCAAAAAACCCATAACGTTTATCAATCTACTTCTGCAGGTACAAGCAAAGGAGTTAGAAGGAACCCAAATATGAACTTGAACAAAATATTTGACAAGCCATTTATACCAAAAACACCAAAAGACCCTTTTCTCATACTCCCACAAACTACAACATATCTAGAAAGCCTAAACCAAGAAAAGAAAGCCTATAATCACATAACCAGATCATATATTAAAAACATTCACAAAATACAAACACATTTAAACCTTAGACCCAGAGCAATAAATATACAAGAACCAAACACAGATTACATAACCCAAAAACTACAAGGATATAATAAGTTATTTGCATTACCAAAAACTAACCTAAATCTAGTTAGAACATGTTCCAGTTATGGATTACTTAATACCGTATATACACAAGACAAAAGTTAGTTAGTAGCTATACCGGAGATATATAAAGCAATTACCACTTACAAAAAAATAACCAAAGGCAACTTATTTTTTATAAAGTTTTAAACAACACCAGTAGAGATATTGTATGATGAGATTAAACCAGTTATACAAGTCATGAAAATAAGAATGACAGTAGATATGATCATACCAGAAGATATTGAACCACAGGCAGAAATACCAAAAATTTGTATACCAAATTTTTACGCAAATAAATGAATTATTGGAATATCCACAATTATCCAAGAGTTAGCAAATAATTACGTAAATGGGAACCCAATTTGGAGTTACTATTCAAGAGACCAACTAATGATTTATTCAAATTCTAAAGAGTTAAGAAAAGCTGATACAGAGGAAATTCAAAGCTGAATTATGACACAACTTAATCCAGAAAGACAACCAACTACCAGAGCCATTAATGAAAAATTTATTTTAGAAGAATTATTGACTAGATATTGCAAGATAATTGGGCATAAATATCCAGACCTTCTATGTTCAAGGTGTAATGGAGAAGACAATATTATACCAGATGTACAGTTAGAATGAAGATAAAGGACAATCAAAGCAAATAACGGATGGATGGAGCAATGAAGTAATGACAAAGAAGAATGCAAGTAAATAAGGACATAGGGAGATAAAAATGAACAAGTCAATAAGAAGATAAAGAAGATTCAGAAAAGGACAAGTGCATTATTAAAGTTACGTAAATTATTTAAGCTTTTAGTCTTTTCTATTTAATGTAATGTTGTTTTAAGTCTTTTTTTTCATAAAGCTACTTTGACTTTTATAAAGATATTTTCTAGTTTTTTTAAAGATTAGTACAAGTGTAAAGTAGGAATAGTATAGGACTAGTATAAAGTAGGAATAGTATAAAATAATTCACGTGTTTTGTAGATTATAAAAAGGTAAGGCATTTGCCAAGATAAGGCAAGACTCTCTACACGGAAAGCAAGCCTTTTTGTATAGATAAAATATTCTCTCATATAATCAATAAAGATATTCAGTTTTACACTAATCAATGGATGAGAAAAGCACAAATTTATCAAATCTACCAGAACAAGTATTTTCATTTATAATTATGAATAGCTAAATTCATAAATTCCTGACAATCATGATATAATAAAATAAACTCGTATTAGTTACTTTATAGTAGAATTATTTAAAGAATAGCATGTTAAGAAGTTTATTAGCAAAGTGAAAAAGGAGAAAAATTTTCAAGAACTATGTCATCCTAAAGGTGAAACTGGTGAGGCAAAGAAGTCGTGATAAGAGAGTAACCAGAGCCATGTTATTTAAAAAATGTTATTAAATTTTTTGCACCCCCCCTACAATTGGTATCAGAGCCATGTTATTTTAAAAATGTACAAGTGGATATGTGTTAATTATGAGAAATGTTAGAAATGGTAACTTAATTGTTAATATTATTAATTAAGCTATCTTGGTAACTATTTTATTATTTATTTGTTAAATATGAGAAGACCATTTAAAAATACTCAAGATTTTAGAGAAATTAAAAGAATTTTAACTAGTTACTACCCAGAATATAAGAAGTTAAATAAAACAAAAGAAACCCCCTTCCCCCCACAGATTAGCTTACTTAATTACCTTAATATCTAGCAATAAGGCAAAATTAATAATTCATTTAAAATCTAGAAGAATGAGATACATATCACCTAATTATGATAAAATCAAATTTCGGTATCCAGCAAAATATGATAAATATTTTATAGATGAAAAACATAACAAAATCACAAAAATATAAAGAACTAAAACAAATAATATCTGAAAATTGAAAAGAATTAAAAATAAAAAAAGAAAGACTACAATATAACATGATTGTTGCAGTATGCCAAAAATCAATAAAAGCACAAAAAGTAGAAATATCATATTTAGAATCACAAATAGATAGTCTAGAATATATATATCAACATGATCTATACACTTTCAAGTAGATAAAATGACCAAAGAAGAATTTATAATAGATGAAAAAACATATAAAAATCATGAAGGATTAAAAATAAGAATAGTATTTTCTAATTTAGGAAGAAGATACAAGAAAATAGGTGAACATTTATACTTAATGCTAGAAAAGGAAGAACTAAAATTAGAAGATAAATTAACAGTCATGGTAAGAATAGCAAGAGAAACGAAGAAATAGATAGGAAAAAAATTAGATAAAATAAAACAACAGACTACAGAAGAAATACGAAAACTAGAAGAAACTAAAAATAGTAGGATTGCTGAATTAGAAAAAGAACTACAAATGCTAAAAGGTCTGTATGAAAAAAAGACAGAAAGAAAAAGAAGAAAAAGATAAAGAACAAAAATTATTAGTTGAGATAAATCTTTAAAGAAAAATTAGAAGAAAGAAATAAAGAATTAGAAAGTAATGAAATAGAAATAAATACAATAGATGCTGAAGAAACAGATGATTATGATTCAGAAGATAGTGAAACATATACAGAAATCTTAACAAATATAGAAAAACTAGAAATTAATGAAAAAAAGAAGTAATTGATAAAGAAAACTTAGCAAATACAAACACTAAAATAAACACTTTTGATAAAAAAAAAGACGATGAAAATATAATACCTAGTACATCAGAAATAAAAAAAACATACATATTATTATAAAGATAAGTTTAAAAGATATAACCTAAAGGATGAATATAACAAATGGACACCAAAAAAAATAATTAATAAAAATTATAACTTCTTAGACTTACACTGTGTAATAGATGTAGATAAAACGATACAATTATGGATATGATATATAACAAAACAATTATTAGACAATGTATAAATGCAACAGATACACCAGAATATATGGAAAGAACACTAATAGGAATAGCAAAATTAGGGTTTTTAAATTTAACTAAAGAAAGTAAAAAAGGTATTAAGGGCTAATAAAAAATGGAAGGAACAACAGTAACTAAACTAACACCTATAGACATATTGAAAAAATATGAAATAGCTATAAAAGATGAATTTAGCAGTATGACAACTGAAAAAGAAGAACAAAACAAAGAAAAAGATACAAATTGGAATTTAATGTTAAAACTAGCAATATGTAATATGTGTTATATAGATGAATGCATTTAAAGAATACTACTATAAGGGAACATATAATACAGAAGAAAGTAAAGAAGTAAGAAGATTATATTTTAGTAAATTACCTAAACCATTTAGCTCAAAAATAATAAAGAGTTGCGATGAAGCAAAAATAGTAGATACCCTAGGAGCAAGAATAAAATTTCTACAACAATGGTATAGAAATCTATGTGAAAAATACAGAGAAGAAATAAAAATGGAAAAAAACATTAATAAGAAATTTAGCATGTTGCAAGGATAAAATAGCACCCCAATTTGGATGTGAAGAAAAATAATATAAGAAAAGAAAAAGACATAGAAAATATAAGTACAGAAAGTCAAAATATAAATATAAGAAACCAAGAAAAAGATATTATGTAAAAAATTATAAATATAAAAGACCATATAGAAAAAAGAAATCTATAAAAGAATGTACTTGTTATAATTGTGGAAACATAAGACATTTAGCTAGACATTGTAAAATTCCTAAAGACCCAAAATAGAAACAAATATCAGAAATAAAGATAGAAAGTGAAGAATATATGCAAATAGATTATATAGATTACGAATTAGAAAGTGACGATAGTATATATGAAATTTCAAAAAATGAAACAGATAATGAAATAGATAGTAAATCAGATGAATCAAATGACTAAAGAAGATATAAAAATAATAACAAAGGAAGAATATTTAAATAAAGAAGGAACAGATCAGAAAATAATATTTGATAATAATATATTTGAAGAAATAAAAGGAAAAGAATTAGATTTAAGTGTAGAAAAAATATTTAAAATACCAACAATAAAAACCATATTTAATAGACGAAAAGAAGAATATTACATAGTAAGCCAATAAGAACATGTAGTAGACTATAGATATGCAAAAGGTAGAACTAGTATACCACTAGTAATAAAAAGAATAATTAATAAAGAAATAAACGATACAAAAAGTAAAGACCCAATAAAATACGTACGCCTCGGAGGAACGAAAATATTAATAACATCATGTTTTAGAGAAGGAATAGATACACCAATAGAATTATATTTAGCAGATGATAGGATTATAAAATCAATAGAAAAAAGTATAATAACTGCTATAAGAGGAAATTTAATATACCCAAAATTTGAATTTATAATAAGTTTGAATTATTCAGTAGCAATAACAGATAAAAACATAGATAAATTATTAGTATTATATTGGAAAATATCAGGAATAGAACTAACCCCAGGAAGTAAAATATTTACAATAAGATGTAAAAATTTATATGTATTGACAACAAAACATAAAATAACGGGAAAAATAAAATTAATAAAATACAAATAGAAAGTCCTTTTGAACAATTTATAACAACAATTGATAACAATGATTATAGTTACAAAGACATACATATAGAAGAAGATTTAGAAATAAAAAATGATAGAATAAGTACAACAAAAAGGATAGCTTTTGAAAATCCAGAATAATAAGGATCATCGAAAAGAACAAATTATGAAATAACTTCAGCAGTTAATTTAACTCAATATTATATAATAAGAACAATAAATAAAAAAGAATATTTAATACTCCTAAACACATGACAAGAAGAAAACCAGATAGCAAAATACCTAGTGAAAAATGAAGAAATAAAATCTAATAGTAATATATGCCCAGATCTACCAAGAAGTTTAATAACTATTAAAGATTCAGCAGAAAAGAGATAATAATAGGAGTTAGAAAAAATAAATAAAAAACTTGAAATAAAGGAAATTATGCAAAAAGAAGACATAATATTAGGAATAAAATTGTTAGAACAAGTAAAACCCTAAAATATAAAACATACACAATAAACCATAACCTACAATAAGGAAAGATTAGTAATAAAAAAAGCTTTAACATGAAAATATATGTACTTATGAAGATAATAGTAGAAGGATATTATAATAGATATTATACACCTATGACAGATACAGGAGCAGAAGCCAACTTATGTAGATATAATTGTTTACCAGAAGGCAAATGGAATATGCTAAAAACACCAATAGTAGTCAAAGGATTTAATAATGAAGGAAGCTTAATTGCCTATAAAGCTAGAAATATAAAACTACAAGTATGGGATAAGATATTAACAATAGAAGAGATCTATAATTATGAACTAACTTCAAAAGATATGCTTTTAGGAATGTCATTTTTAGATAAACTATACCCACATATCATAACTAAAACACACTGTTGGTTTACAACACCATGTAAACAGAATGTAAGAGCAAAAAGAGTTATTAATAAAATAAGAAAGAAAACTGATTGGATAAAAGGAAGTGAAAAAATCACACAAAAATTAGAAAAGATAAAAAATACTGAAGACATAATAGAACTAGTTATATTTTCAATAAATAAAGAAGAAATAACTATATTTTCAATAGATAAGGTAGAAATAATAAAGAAAAAATTAAGACAACTATATACTGAAGATCCATTAAAAAGATGGGGAAAACATAAAACTACTGTAAGAATTGAACTAATAGATAAAAATAGTATAATAACCCAAAAACCATTAACATATAACTTTGATGATTTAAAAGAATTCGAAATGCATATAGATGAATTATTTGAAAAACAATACATACAAAAAAGTAATAGTAAACACAATAGCCCAACATTTATAGTAAATAAACACAGTGAACAAAAAAGAGGAAAAAGTAGATTGGTTATTGATTATAGAAACCTAAATGCAAAAACTATGACATATAAATATTCAATACCAAATAAAAAATTAAAAATAAGACAAATACTAGGATATAACTATTTTAGTAAGTTCGATTATAAATCTGGATTTTACCATTTAAATATAGAAGAAGAATCTAAAAAATTAACTGCATTTACAGTACCACAAAGATTTTATGAATAGAATGTATTACCATATGGATATAAAAATGCACCAGGTAGATATTAACATTTTATGGATAACTATTTCAAAAAGTTACCTAATTTTATAGTATACATAGATGATATATTATTATATACAAAAACTAAAAAGGAACATTTAAAATTACTAGAACAATTTCCAGGTATAATAGAAAATTTAGGAATAAGTTTAAGTGAAAAAAAAGCCGAAATTACGAAAAATCAGATAGAGTTTTTAGGAATACAAATAGATAAAAGTGGAGTAAAAATGCAACAACAAATAGTACAAAAAATAATAAATTCAAAAGAAGAATTGGATACAAAAAAAAATTACAATCATTTTTAGGATTAGTAAACCAAGTAAGAGAATATATATACCAAAATTAGCAGAAAACCTAAAGTCATTACGAAAAAAATTAAAAAAGGATGCAGAGTATAATTACAACGAAGAAGATAAAAAATAAGTTCAGAAAATAAAAATACTTTATAAAGAATTACCAAGATTACAATTTCCAGACGAAAATAAAAATTTTACATATATAGTAGAAGCAGATGCAAGTGAATATAGTTATGGATCAGTACTTAAGTATAGATATGAAGAAGAAAAATTAGAACATCATTGTATATACTACTCAGGAACGTTTAATGAAACGAAAATAAATTGAAAATAAATAGAAAAGAATTATGCTCATTATATAAATGTTTATTAGCATTTGAGCCATATATTGTATATAAAGTTCGAACAGATAATACACATGTCCGATGGTGGTTAACAAGAAAAATACAAAATTCAATTACAACGAAGAAAATTCAGAGATTAGTATTGAATATATTAAATTTTACATTTAAAATTGAAGTAATCAAGACTAACAAGAATGTTATTACAGATTACATATCAAGACAAAGCTACCCAAATTTATATTACAGAAGACGATGCTCTAGAAAAGATACTCAAAACCCTAACTACGCTTTCACTGAAAGTGGATAGTTTGGGAAATGAGATAGAAAAGCTAAAGACTAATGAAGTGAAACTGAAGTCTGAAGCTATGGCTCATATAACTCAGCAGTGTGCAGAGAAATGTCGATCGAAAGACAGTAAAATTCAAGAGATAAAAGGAGACGTTGGCACACTCCGAAAAACCCATAATGTTTACCAATCTACTTCTGTAAGTACAAGCAAAGGAGTTAGAAGGAACCCAAATATGAACTTGAACAAAATATTTGAAAAGCCATTTATACCAAAAACACCAAAAGACCCTTTGTTTATACCCCCACAAACTACCACATATCTAGAAGTCTAAACCAAGAAAAGAAAGCCTATAATCATATAACCAGATCATATATCGAAAACATCCACAAAATACAAACACATTTAAACCTTAGACCCAGAGCAATAAATATTCAAGAACCAAATACAGATTACATAACCCAAAAATTACAAAGATATAATAAGTTAATTGCATTACCAAAAACTAACCTAAATCTAGTTAGAACATTCTTCAGTTATGGATTACTTAACACCATATATACCCAAGACGAAAGTTAGTTAGCAGCTATACCAGAGATATATAAAGCAATTACCACTTACAAAAGAATAACCAAAGGCAACTTATTTTTTATAAAGTTTTATAGAACACCAGTAGAGATATTGTATAATGAGATTAAACCAGTTATACAAGTCATGAAAATAGGAATGACAAAAGATATGATCATACCAGAAGATATTGAACCATAGGCATAAATACCAAAAATAAGTATATCAGATTTTTACGCAAATAAAAGAATTATTGGAATATCCACAATCATCCAAGTGTTAGCAAATAATTACTTAAATGGGAACCCAATTTGAAGTTACTATTCAAGAGACCAACTAATGATTTATTCAAATTCAAGAGAGTTAAGACAAGTAGATACAGAGGAAATTTAAAGATGGATTATGAAATTACTTAATCCAGCAAGGCAACCAACTACCAGAGCCATTAAAGAATAATATATTTCAGAAGAATTATTGACTAGATATTGCAAGTTAATTGGACATAAATATCCAGACCATCTATGTTCAAGGTGTAATAGAAAAGACAATATTCTACCAGATGTAAAGTTAGAATGAAGATAAGGGAAGTTAGAATGAAGATAAGGGATAATCAAAGCAAATAGCGGATGGATGGAGCAATGAAGTAATGACAAAGAAGAAACCAAGTAGATAAGGACA
Source organism: Capsicum annuum (assembly GCF_002878395.1). Taxonomy (NCBI): domain Eukaryota; kingdom Viridiplantae; phylum Streptophyta; class Magnoliopsida; order Solanales; family Solanaceae; genus Capsicum; species Capsicum annuum. Next base: position 190,110,968 of record NC_061121.1, on the reverse strand, counting down.
TAAGGAGATAGAAATGGACAAGTCAATAAGAAGATAAAGAAGATTCAGAAAAGGACAAGTGCATTATTAAAGTTACGTAAATTATTTAAGCTTTTAGTCTTTCTATTTAATTTAAAGTTGCTTTAAGTCTTTTCTTTCTTAAAGCTACTTTGACTTTTGTGAAGATATTTTCTACATTTTGTAAAGATTAGTACAAGTGTAAAGTAGGAATAGTATATAAATAGTATAAAGTAGGAATAGTGTAAAATAATTCACCTGTTTTGTAGATCATAAAAAGGCAAGTCATTGCCAAGATAAGGCAAGAATTTCTACACGGAAAGCAAGCCTTCTTGTACACAAAAAATATTCTCTCATATAATCTATAAAGATATTCCGTTTTTCACTAATCTATGTATGAACAATGCACAGATTTATCAAATCTACTAGAACAGGTATTTTCATTTATAATTATTAATAGATAAATTCATAAATTCCTGACAATCATGATATAATGAAATAAACTCATATTAGTTACTTCATAGTAAATTATTCGAAGATCAGCATCTTAAGAAGTTTATTAGCAAAGTGGAAAAGGAGAAAAATTTCCAAGATCTATGCCATCCTAAAGGTGAAACCGGTGAGGCAAAGAAGCCATGATAGGGGAGTAACCAAAATAGAGGCGTTGTTTAGGGAAAAATTATCCAGATTACCATGCTAATAGTGACCGAAGAACATGTTATTTTAGAATAATCTAGTATATAGTGATCTAAGATGATCATATTTTGTTATGTATATGATTGGAAGGAATATTTTAAAAAATAGCATCATATGAAAAATAAATAATTATTTACCTGATGAAATGATAGATGAATTTAAGATACTTGTTTTATATGTACTTAAGGATATAGAGATAGTAGATATAAAAAAAATTATATGGCAAACGGTATTTGATATTGAAGATGAAAATTGGATAGAAGATGAATTAGAACGAATACACTTATATGACGACGATAGCTACTATTCATACCTAGATAATTATTATTCAGATGGATATTATATAGATTAAAAATGTTAGAATATATTAAAAGAGTTGGAGAAAAACAAAGTTGGTAGTTGGAGAAAAACAAAGTTGGCTATATGAAGAAATTAAATACAGGAATCAGCTTAAAAGAGAAAAAAGACAATTAGAAGAAAAAATTATTTAGAATAAAATTAACCTTAGAAAAAGGAGATACAAATGATAGTTTATATAATATTATATATGAAAAACAAATGTTAATGAATCACATAGATAACATAGAATTACATATCAAATATAGTATGATTAAAATAAGTTATTACACAAAAATTTATAAAATCACAACTACTATAGGATAAAATGATAAACTACGAATACTTAGAATATTGGAGAAAAGATATGGAGCAAATAAGATTAACAGAAATAGTAAGTTATCCGCACCCCTACAATTGGTAGTCCATTTCTATCTCCTTGTGTCCTTATCTACTTGGTTTCTTGTTTGTCATTACTTCATTACTCCATCCATCCGTTATTTTCTTTGATTGTCCCTTATCTTCATTCTAACTGTACATCTGGTATAATATTGTCTTCTCCATTACAGCTTAAACATAGATGGTCTGGATATTTATGTCTAACTTTTTTCTAGATGATTAGAAGTAAATAAAATGGTGGCAAGCATTACATAGAGAGAGGCCAAATAAAATGGTTAAAAGAGTTGTGAAGAGAGAGAATGGGAGAAAGAAAAGGAAGCTAAAAAGATTTTTAAGAAAGTAATTATTTCAATATTTTGTAAGCATTTTCCCGAATGATATTGTACCCACTTTTTATGGAGCATGTCTGATTTCATGAGTTGGATAGCTAGACTTTTGTATGTTCGTAAATAAAATATTGTAGAATTATTTATTGTAATTTAAGGTCTTAAATACAATAGATTTGTGATTTTTTTTTTTTACCAAAATTGACCCCCCTTTTTGCTATTTTTTCTCCACGTTTCCTCAACCAATTATTCTGTAAAAAGAAAAAAGTAGACAATAAATTGACAAAGGCTCTATTTTCTCTCTAATTCCTAAAATTTTCAGGAATTATTGCAGGTACCAAATATTGAAAAAACTTTGCACGGATTTAAGAAAAAATGATTTTAATAGTGTATTCACTGTCTTTAAAGAATTTAAGTCTCCCACTTATATTTGCTTTAGAAATTTGGCAGCATTCTTCTAGAATTTACAAAGGCACTAAATTTCAAATTTTAGCAATTAATTTCAATTTTTTGCAATAACAGAATACTATGATTTGTGGTGAAACTGAATAAGAGAAACAACAACAACAACAACAACAACAATATACCCACTGTATTCCCACAAAGTGGGGTACACAGTCCATACCACTACCTCAGAAGAAGTAAAGAAGTTGTTTTCAATAGAATCCCGGCTCATGACAGCTAACATTATAATAATCAAATAAAAAATATAAAAGCAAACAACAAAATGGGATAACACACTGCTAGACAATAAAGGAAACAAGAACCTATCTATTCAAAATCATATACAACATTGAAACACAATGAGCAAGAAACTCCAAGCGCATATACAAACCAAGTACTCATCCCTACTATCGTGGCCGAACTACTACCCACTAGCCCTTTATCCTAATCCGAGTCCTCCACATCTTCTTATCAAGGTTCATGTCCTCCATAAGTTATAATTTCTCCAAATTGTGCCTAATAACCTCTCTTCAATATTTCTTGGGATAAGTCATCGTTTTCACCTCAAACTATACACGAAAAGTCACTTACACACTTAAACTATTATCACAACCTAATACACAGCCATACTATATAAAAGTAAATTTATTTTCACCCCAAAACGTAAAGAACTAGTCACATAATGGAGAGTGATTTACACTCATGCCACATCATCGCCATATCATTACCACATCAGATATTATGTCAATTTTATTAAAAAAAAGCCCATGTCACCCATTGCTTCTTCTTCACCAAAATCACCATTAAAACACCACATTGACACCAAAATTAAATATTCACCACAATAATTTTAAGAATCCACCATGAATTTTATCATCAAAATCACAATACAATCATTAATATCTCAAAAATTACAAACAATCACCATAAAATTCAACATCCACTTCTAAAATTGCCATCGGAATCACAATATCACTATTGCTGACATCCAAAGTTACAAAAACCACCATAAATTCGTACTTGCACTACTACTAAATTCTATATCAATATACTGTTATTGATTTTGAGCAAATCGAAAGAGGATTTTTATAGAGAGAAGATATATCTACAAGAAATATATTAAACGACTGAATTTGGAGCAAAACATGGAAAGAACATAAATATAAAAATAAATTAAAATATTGATGCTCACCTTGATGAGTTTGATGATGGGAGGAATAAGATTTGATCAATGGGAGGAATAAGATTTGATCAATCTCACAAGTCTCATCGAAAAAATTTCTGACCGATGTCGATTCAACTTCTTAATCTTTTCTCTTTTTCTCTGCAAAAACTACCATGGAAAAATCATTTTAATCAACCACAACAAGGGAGGAGTAGTTGTGAATTGAAAAAAAATAAAGAAGAAATAAGATTGAGAGAGAAAAAGATAAAAATTAAAGATAGAGTTGAAGAAGAGAATCTGTGTAGGGGTAGGGTGGGGTGGGTTTAAAGAATATTTATTGCTTCAGACATGCCTCTTTTTATTTCTAATTTAATTTTATTCTCACGTCAAATTTACGGTGGAATTAAATTCATATTTATTAAGAATATGTTTATAATAGGTCACCAAGTTAGTTTAGGTGTGTAAGTGACTTTTTATGTATAGTTTGAGGTGAAAATGATGACTTTTTCCAATATTTCTTCGGCCTACCTCTATCCCACCAAAATCCATTCATAGCCAGCCTCTCATACCTCTATACTGGAGCATCCGTGAACCTTCTCATCATATGACCACATCATCGCAATCTCACATCCCGCATATTATCCTCCACCAAAGCCATCCCCACTTTCTCTCTAATAATTTTATTTCTAACCTTATTTCTCCTGGTTAGTCCACACATCTATCATAATATCCTCATCCTCGCCACCTTTAACTTTTGAATGTGAGAGTTCTTAACTGACCAACACTCCGTTCCATACAACATAGCCAGTCGAACTGCCACTTTGTAGAACTTACTTTTAAGCTTAAGAGTCACTTCTTATCATGAAAATGCCTGAAGCGAGCCTCCATTTCAACCACGCTGCAATAATATAGTATGTGGCATCCTCGTCAATCTTACTATTCTCCTGAATCATAGACCCAAGATACTTGAAACTCTCCTTTTTCTGAATGACCTAGGAATCCAGCTTCACTACCATGTTAATCTCATGCAAAAAATCACTAAATTTACATTCCAAGTACTCCATTTTCGTCTTTTTAAACATAAAACCTTTATACTCAAGAGTCTGTATCCAAACCTCCTAATTATCATTAACTCCTCCCTGAGTCTCGTCAATCAGTACAACATCATCAACAAATAACATACACTATGGCACCCCCTTAAATATGTTGCGTCAAAACATCCACCACAAAAGTATGGGGTGAATGGAGTTGAATTTTAATTGTACTATAGGGTGCGTGATGCCCAAGTTTACATAGGCCATGGCAAAGGCGTTGCCTAAGACATAGCCTAAGCCCACTGCCTCAAGTAGGCGTTACCATGTGCGGCGCACACTTAAACTTGTGCAACACCTTATGTGGACACACCTTAATATTAGCGATTGCTTGTGCATCACATACCCAACATCACACCCTCACTATTTTACTTGTGCGATGACCAATACGACACATGCTTAAACTTATGCGATAACTTGTGCGCCACACATCACTCCAAATTCAACATAAATCCATCTTTGAATTGAGTCAACCAGACCCGAATATCATTCTTTAAATAGAATCCACACCCTAAATGTCCAAATTCATCCTTATTTCACCCCTAAACCATAGAAGATCTCTCTCTCACCATTCTCTTTGTTCTTCAAGATTACTCTTTGCTTAACAATCTCAAGAATTTTCCCCTTCTTTTCCAAATCATCCATATTCAAAGGTAAGTTTTACTTTCTTAATCCTTAGTTATTGTGACTTTATGGATAGTTAATTGATTTCTTGAGGATTATGGATTAAATTCTTGCCATCTCTATGTCAAAGAGAGGTTTTTAGCATCTTGGAAAGATAAACATCATTGTTGTATTAGACACCACTGTTGTAGTACTTTGAGCTTTTGCATGTGATTGAATTATTCATGACTAACGTAGTTTAGTTGTGTGGTCATTATTTCACAAATTACTTGATGGAACATGGTGTTGGTTAAATCATCTGAAAGTGATGTTGTTTTGTGTATATTGATATGTTAAAGCTCTAAGGCATAACTTTGTTCAAAAGTTATTTTATTTAAATATATTGGTGGAATTGAAGTGAGTGAATTGTATTGTATTGTGACTAATATTGGTGCACCATATCAAAGTGTATGTCGACGAAGTCTTAGTACCCGACAATAACACTTAATTGGTTTATACTAACAAATTAAGTGTAGGGTAGTGACTTCACTATCTTCATCTTAATTATAGTTAGTTTCATTATGTGTGGCTGACGTAGATGATGTGATGAATATCAGAAAAATAGCTCTGATGATGATCTCCATGCAGGTGGCACGACTCCTAATGTGGACGAGGAGTACTACTATCCAGGTTCTTTATCTTATTGTTTTCACTAGGGACAGTGCTTAGCTTAAGTGTGGGGTGGATGGTTACTTTGCTACTTGTTTTGTAATAAAATAAGACATTCTCCTTAGTACACTTCTATGATAGGATTAGTTATTTTGTTTATTTTGTTTTTTGTTAGATGTTTGTTTGATTTAGTCATAATTAGGTATTTTTCTCGATGTTGGATGAATGATGATTGTCTTAAGAGAAAATTAGTCTTTTACTTGCGTGTAACTATTCTTGTGGATCACATGACATTATAACATAAGTTTGTGATGGATCATTACATTTGAAACACCTAGGCTCTAGTTGTGAATCTTGTTATGATTGTTGGTTTTATTTGAATTCATTTAATTGTTGGGTTGAGAATCTATAATGCTTCTAATTGAGTTGACCATGTGCCATGATTATGTAAGACTATTGTATATTCCTTATTGCAACTAATGCTAGAACTTGCCTGGTGTGTATGCAAAGCGAAATAAAGATTGTGAATTTAGAAGATCATTTAGGCATTTCTTTGACGACCATTGTTCATGACTTATTTTGACCTACCTTTGCACATTATCTTATTTAGCCCAATTAAGACTTTAGCTTGTTCTTTTGTTAGCCTCATATATAGCCTAATCCATTCTTTAATAGACCATAATTTGATTCAAAAGCTCCTAAGCGCTTTAATGTAAAATCAATTTGAGTTAGGAGTTTGACAATAAGAGGAAAAAAGGTGAAATTGATGCCCCAAAGTCTATTTATTGGTGTGTGCAATTGATGTGGTTGGAAGTAGCAAAAAATTGTTGAAAAAAATCCAAATTTTATCCTGGATATGTTACAATGAACCTGTTTTGGCCCTCGTCCATCTTGGATATTGTGCACTGCAACTAAGAAAAATCTCTTAAGTTGAGGGTGGCTATCATAAGGGTGCATAACGTGAAATGTGTGCAAAAAAAATATTTAAAAGGGTTGTATACTTCTACCATAGTGTTATTAATTGAGTTCAATGGGATGGGGTGAAAACAAAAGATATGGATAGATGAAAGTGCTGTAAACTTGTTGTTAAAAATTGGTTTTAGTTGCATAATATAGTGTATTAAAGAGCTTAGGGAAGACAATCACTATTTCTAGCCAAAATAGTTCCTACCCATCCTTTATCCTAGATTACAACCCGTAAAAGACCTATTTGATCCTAATCTTAGCATTCTGACATTAGTAGAGCATTACACTAAGGGCAAGCATATGGTCATCAGTTGTAATTTGAGAATTCTTTGTGAGAGTGATTGCAACTTGGTTCTTATATCCATAGTGTTAGAAATTGCATGATTGTGAGTGAATATGGGTAACTTTCTTGTTGTGAGGGCACATGGTTGATGAAGGTTGGGTAATTTATATGATTTCTTTGCTTAAACGGTATGCCTGAATTTATGCATGAATTTTCCAATTTAATGAGTCTATTCTTGAGGGTAGATTGTCTCTAGTAATGATCCATGAATTTACTTCTTGTTCATAATTATTGTGTGAGCCTATTTGAGCACCTTGTGTTTTTCCTTTGTGGGAGTTAAGACTTGTGTAGTATGCATAATAGATAAGTTATTCTAGGACGAAAAAAGCTTTAAGTGTGGGGTGGTGATCTTGGGTGTATTTATACGCCTAAGCCCCATAACTTACCCATATTTTAGCTAAGTTTGGAGAACAAAGTTCCTAGTTTCTTATGTTTTTACTCTACTTCTATGTAATTGAGCTAACCAATGTGATTAGCAAGATTTCAGGTATTAATGAGGTAGATGGAGACATAATAGGACTATGGAATACGGATGACATATGACACAAGAGAGAGTAGCAGTCTGGACCAAATATGATGCCTAAAAACTATGTCCAAGACTAATTTATCATTTAGAGTTAGTCTAGGGATTTAGAAGGAAATTATGAGGGAAAAGTTAGTAAAACTACTTGATGCTTAAAATTCACATATTATTTGATATTCTATATTAGTTTTTTGGAATGAGGAGAAGGGCGGCTTAGCTTGGGGAGCGAGAGAAAAATGTTTTTTCTCTTGTTTTCATCAATCGCACACCAAGATCATCTTCTAGTTTTCGGTATGATGAATATACTTATGATGATTTTCGTTTTGTCTATGAGTAGCTAAAATCATTGGTTAGGGTTATAGAGACTTTGTAGCATATAATTTATTTCTATGGGTTTTGAATTCATTATGCATTGATTTACTTATATCATACTTTCTTCGTTATGCTTGAATTCTCATGGTTGCAAATATAGAAAGTGTGCCATTGAAACATAACTTGTTCGGCAAAAATGCTAATGTTTGGAAAAGAAAGTAGTGACAAGAAAATCAGGTTTCCAACCTCTATTTCACACGTTAATGCCTAAAACAGGATTAACAACTTAGAGATTTCGTATAATTGAGTAAATACTTTTGAGTCGAGAGAATTAAATTGAATTAATCCTTGATGGTTGAGAAACGCTTGGATTGAGAATTAGAATATGTTTCTCTATAAGTGCGTGCATATATGAATTCTTAACTCCCATAGTTAGAAGATATTAAAAACTATAAGGTGGATATAACCCTAGCTTGTTGTTCTCTATATTCAACTATTAGTACACATATTGCTTCATTGTAACAATGAAACTATTATTTCATACTTAAATCAAAAACCCCTTTATTCTGGAATCTTCGATCAACAGTCGAATAACAACCACAATACTTAGTGAACACAGTATTCCCTGTTAGATTTGACACCCAATGCAGTTGGGTTCTATATTTGATAGCGACCGCTTACACTCTTGTAAAAAAGTTGTAATTTGGGCGTATCAATGCTCAAGGAGTCATTACACTCTACAATAGGTGAAATTCGAGCTAATTTAGGGATAAAATTAAGAATCCACAATTTTGAAATTTTTGAACAAGAAATGGAAAATTCTACCATGAAACAAGCGAAATCTTACCATAAATCGAAGAAAAATCATGAACATAAATGCTAGCTAAGCTCCCAATTCACCCAGAACCTTCAATTCCAAGCTATCTCACTATTTAGGTTTATCTCTCAAGAGAATAGTTGAAGGAACAAAAAAAAGGCTAAAATGGGGGTATTTATACCCTTTCCAGATTCTCGGGTATCTCTATCCAACACGAGTTTCGCGATCACCATACATGACATTTGGGGAAAATGTCGTGTTCACAATATTACCGCATCATACTTGCATTACTGGTCAATTGTCGAAGGATTCACGCCCATAACTAAAAGTATCATAATCTCAGCACTTGCTGGTGCTGCTAGATTGCTATTGCGGTCTATGGCCTGTGATTGCGGGTGCACCAGCTACAATTGAGATTTTCCAAGTCTCTGCCAACCTCTCAGAATTCATTTGAAATCTTGTTTACACATGAACTATGTAACGATACCAAATATGATGTTCCAGACTTAATGACATAGTCAAAAATATCCATCTAAGGTCGTTTCAAGAAAAAGTCACCCCACACCTAATTTCCATTTTCTTAACTTTTTGATTGATAGATCGAAATGAGACCGGGTGCCTTGAGACCCACACCAAGAGTCCACCTAGTCTAAAATTGATATTCTGGAGCAGCTGGAATAGTTAGAATTTGCATCTGAGGTTGTTTGATTGATGTTTTCACCTGTGGACATTTGGAACTAGAAAAGCAAATAGAGAATTGGCTATAACATCCAAATGAACTACCCCATAACCGTATTGTCTATCCTAGCAAGTAATAAACGACTTAGGTAGATATAGGAAAGTTTTAACGACAAAAATAAGTGGAAATATGGAAAATGACCTGATGGTTCGTTACAATATCCACTACTTAAGGAACTTTCATTAGCAAAAAGGATTAGGATATACCTTACATCTTAAACAGGTGAGGGTACTGGGTCTACATCTCGCTCTCGATATCCCAAATAGCCTATTTTATTGGGTGGTGCCTCCACTGAACCTTAACTATAGGAATGCATCTAGTGCACAATCTCCTAACATCACTAGCTAAATGAGCATCGGCTTCTCTAAATGTCATCGCTTATCTAACTAGACTGAGTCCCATCTAAGCATATGAGATGGATCAGGAATGTTTTGCCGCAACATGGAGACATAAAAAACCAAATAGAAATCATCAAAATATAAAGGTAAATCAAAATCATAAGCCACCTCACCAACTGTGCAAAGAATATTAAAAGGTCCAATATCCCTAGTGCTGATCTTTCCCTTCCTCTCGAACCTTATCACACCTGTTATGGGAGATTCATGGAGGAATACACGATCACCAACTCCGAATATCAAGGCACAAAGCCTATGATCAGTATAGGCCTTATGCCTACTTTGAGCTGCACTCAACCTGTCCTGAATCACCCTAACTCTATCAAATGACTCCTAAAGAAAATCAGTACCACGAGGTCAAATATTAAAAGTCTTAAACCATCCAATTGAAGAACGACATATCCTACCATAAAAAACCTTAAAAGGTGCTATCTCAATACTCGAATGATAACTATTGTTATAAGTGAACTCTACCCAGGCTAAGTGCTCCTCCCACTAGCCTAAGAAATCTATAACATCGATTCAAAGCATATCATCAAGCACTTGAATGGTCCACTCAACTTGGCCATGTATCTATAGATGAAAGGCTATACTCAGATCCACCTGAGTACCCAACTCTTTTTGGAAAGCTCTCTAAAAGCCAGAAGTGAATATGAAACCCTAATATGAAATAATAGATATAGGCATACCATGCAAACAGACTATGTCACGCAAACAGATGCTCTTGCTTAGACTTGTGTTTACATAATTTATTGTTTATGATTTTCTTATATGGGTTCTTGTTGTATGTGATTTAACAAATAGGTCTTGAGTAACCCTAATAATGATAAATTCTTTAATGATGTTGTCAATGTTTTGAACTAGGGAAATGGCCGAATGAGTATGAATGATTAATAAGTGATATTATAATGATATTGTTGGCCATGTAATTTGTTAATTTATGACCTTGTTGGTTTGATGGATAAAGAGGGGTTAAAGTCCTTAGCATGAAACAAAATTGTGTTGAACGAAAGGGTCATATGAGATTGCGAATGAGGAATGAATGGCTTGTAGGGATCTTGATGGCCATAAATTTAATTGAATGATGAATTGAATTATGGCATTGGACTAATGAAATTTTTGAACAACAAATGACCATGAAAGTCATGTGTGGTGTGGAATTGGTTAAATGGGTCAAAGTCCCAAAGTATTGAATTGGTTAAATAGGCTAGAGACCCTAAGTGTTTAAATGAATGGATATTGAGGTACGAACAAAGGGTTAGAGTACCAATGTCAACTAATGATAGTCGTGATGACTTGAGGCTAGAGTCCCTTGCCTAGTGAAAAATGCAAAAGGTTAGAGTCCCTTGCTTGAATATTCTAGCTTGGGGTTATAGTCCTCTATCTAATATGGCTTGTGGTTAAAGTCCCTTGCCCAAATAAAATGGATGAGGTTAGAGTCTGTCATAACCCAAGGCTACCCCTATTCGCAACAATGGTGCTTACGGTCACAAGTGACCACAAGCTAACCCATGAGCTGGTACCTGTTGTGAGCACTAAATAAAACTAATAAGAAAAGAGTCTATGCAAAAATTAACTGAAAAATGCCATAAGGTTTTGGTTACTGTAATCATAAAATTGATTCCAAAAAACTAAAATATAAGAGAAAATACTAAAACTAAGTGGTAAGACTGAGAAACTAACTGACTATTTGAAAATGTCTGAAAAGTCTCTAAAACTAACTGACTGGGGAGTTGATAGGATAAACCCTCAACTAACTCTGACTGATTATATAATTGAACTGCTAATTCAACTGAAGAAAGATAAACTCATCTTCGAAGTATGAGGACTCACCACTACTGCTGATGCTAGCTAACTAATCCTGTCTAAGCTTGATCGGGAAACTGAGCCTTCAAACCTATGATATAAGACATCGTAGTGCAAGAAATGAGTATGTGATCAATACTTCAAATATACTAGTATATGATATGAGGTTAGGATGAAATGCATGGTTAACATAACATGAAGTATTGACTGGTTGAATAATTTAAGATAGCTGAGTAAACATGCATGAAAACTGAGATGCTGAGAGTGCAAGACCAAGCATATAAAGTTTTTAAAATAATCTGTAAATTGAAATACTAAAATCAGATAACTAAATAATAGATAATCTGTATGCCTTGGTCAAGCCACCTGAACTGAATTATGTACTGAATACTGAACTGAGAATGTGTGAGGTATCATCTAACAAACATACCTCATTCTAAGATGATTGGGTTCAACTTGTAACCCACTTGGAAAAGTGTCAGTACTGTACCATGGGTACTAACGATGGCTGTGTGGATCCACTAAGTAACTGAAGAACCAAGGTATCAAGCCTAAACTAATGGGTGATCCCTGGGCGGAGTCAATCCTAAACTAATGAGTGACCCTTGGGAGGTAGTTAAGAATAAATTGATGGGTGACTCCTCATAACCTACGCTGGCTATGTGGTTCTGGAATATAGGGACTGCTATCAATGACTTTGCCTAACTGATGGGGAAGTCGCTGTCCTACATTCTCTCAACACTAAATCCTACTCCCAACTAAAAGATACTGATTACTGAACTAAACTGAGCTTAACTGAGCCAAAACTGAACATGATACTAAATGAATGACAAGGATTATAGTTTATCCAAAACCATTCTGAAGATACTAAAAAACTAGGTAAACAACAATGTTTCAGGTATTCATAACCCCCAAAACTGAATGGAAATAACAATAAGGAACTCATGAAAGCCATAAAACCATAATAGGGAATCATTGTTCAAAATTCAATCATTTAGACATTTCATGAAACACTTGAAATTCATTTACTTAAACATGAAAGTGAGTGAAAATATGAGAATAGCATAATCGAAATACTAAAACTGTGATTTTGAAATTGAACCCAAAGTTTCCATCATTCAAATGTGTAAGGGTTGCTTTCAGCGAAAATCACTTGTTAATATCATGTATATTCGATATTCTTGAAAGATTCATGGAAATAATTCATTTTAAATAAGAAAATTTTATGATTTAAAACATAAAATAGGTCTTTGGAATCCATGTTGAAAGAAAGCCATGGATAAATATCACACATACCTCACTCGACGATTTCATGAAAAGTCTTGAAGATTTTCTTGAAGCTTGAGCTTGAATCCCTTGATTCTATTGAATGGGATAGGGTTTGTTCTTGAGATAGGAATGACTTTCTTTGAGATGATTTGTGAGTAATGAGGTAACTAATGCTCCGAGAGGACCTAAATTTTGCAATATGGATGAGTTTAGGTGGGCGAAATTAACCCAAATGCCCTTCGTAATGAGGATTTAAAAAACTAGAGGAGGCCATCTAACGCGGTGCAAACCCTGGCTACGTTAAGAAGCCTATACAGTGTGACCCCTGGATGGGTCAAGCAGCCAACACATCATGACCCTAAGCCTGGGTTAACTACCCATCGCGGTGTGGCTCCATTACAATGCCTCATTATTTTGAACATCCAAACACGGCCTAAATCTCATCTAAAAGTTTTGAAAAATCCCTGAGAAATACTTTTGACCTCCCAAAATATGAATCAACTTAGAAATCAATATTCCAAGGTTGGGAGGGCCAAAATAATAATCTTCAAAGATTCGGGGTCTTGAAATGGCAAAGTCTTTAACACTTCATGGAAAATTTCTAACTCTTGGACCCCTATAACATGAAATAGTGAGCTGAATAGAGCTAGGATCCTATCGGATCTTACAATATCTTCCCCTTGGGGACATTCGTCCTTGAGTGAGATACATTAAGATAAGAATATTGAGGAACTGAGATTACATACTGAACATGCAAAACTAAA
>NC_061121.1:190055727-190094308 GCF_002878395.1 Capsicum annuum | reverse complement strand
CTATTACCTTAAGTTGAGTTGGAGTTTGTGGAGAAAATATAATGGTAATTGGTATGCATATCTTTATCTGTTTCCCAAGTGGCTTCCTCAACAAACTGATTCCGATAAAGAACTTTGACCCAAGGAACCTCTTTCGTCCTTAGTCTACAAACTTGATGATCTAGGATCTCGACTGGGATTTCTTCATAAGAAAGGCTATCTTGAATATCTGTAGCCTACAACAGAACAACTATAGCTAAATCACCAATACACTTTTTCAATAAGGAAATATGGAACACTAGTTACATTGATGCCAAATCTGCAGGCAACACAAGATCATATGCTACCTTTCCAAAATGACTCAAGATCCTATAAGGAGCAAAATATCGGGGACTAAGCTTCCCCTCTTTGCCAAATCTCTTCACTCCATTCATGAGAGAGATTTTCAAATAAAATAAATCTCCAACTGCAAATTTGAGATCTCTCTTATGCACATCTGTATAGAATTTCTAACGGCTTTAGGATGTCTTAAGCCTCTTCCTAATTTGCTAAACTTTCTCCATTGCATCAATTATTGAATCTATCAAAGACATTACCTACCTCAAACCAACCAATAGGATATATACACCTTCTCCCATAGAGAGCCTCAAATTTAGCCATCTGAATACTGGAGTAATAACTATTATCATAGGTAAACTCGATCAATGTCAAGTAATCATCCCAACTACCCTTAAAGTCGATAACACATGCTCTCAATATGTCCTTTAGGGTCTGAATGATCCTCTCTGCTTGACCATCTATCTGAGGATGAAAAGCGGTACTGAGATGGATTTTGGTACCAAGATCATTCTAAAATCTCTCAAAAAGTGAGAGGTAAATTGTGTACCTCTATCTAAAATTATGGACAATAGGACTCAATGATATCTAACCAAGTCTCTAATATAGAGATTGGCATAATCCTCTGCTGAATAGGAAGTATGAACTAGCAAGAAATGAGATGATTTGGTCATTCTGTCTATAATAACCCATATCGAATCATGATGACGATGCGTACAGGGAAAACCTGCCATAAATTCCATGTTCTCCTCATCCCATTTTCAAGGGGGGATGCTGAACTCCTACATTGTGCTACTAGGCCTCTGGTGCTCAACCTTGACTTACCGACAGTCAGAGCACTTAGCTACAAACTCTGCAATATCTCTGTTCATACCACTCCTCCAATAGATTTCCTGCAAATCATGATACATCTTAGTGGCTCCTTGGTGAAGAGAGTAACACGCACCATGAATTTTTGCAATGATTCGCTGCCTCAACCCATCAAGACACGATACACACAACCTGCCCTGACATCACAGCACACTATCTCCCTCTTTGGAGAAAATCTCTACTTTCTAATCTTTAATTGACTCCTTCAACTTAACCAAACAAGAATCCCTATCCTGCTTTACCTTTACTTCATTAACCAATGAAGATTCTGAGCTATTCTGAACCCATACACTACCCTCAGCTAAATCGACTAAATGAAAACCTAATCTAGCGAACTGATGAACCTCCTGAACCAATTTCTTCTTATCATTCTCAACACGAACAACACTACCAATAGACAACCTACTAAGTATGTTTGCCGCAACATTGACCTTTCCCAGATAATACAACACACTCATATCATAATACATCAATAATTCTAACTATATTCTCAGATAAAGATTCAAATCTTTCTGGGATATCACATACTTCAAACTTTTGTTATCCGAAAACACATAAACATGAACTCCATAAAAATAATCTATCCAAATTTTCAAAGCAAACACAACTGCTGCTAACTCAAGATCATGGGTAGGGTAATTCTTCTCATGGGGTTTAAGTTGTCCAGAGGAATAGTGTATGACCTTATCCCTTCGCATCGAAGCATAACCCGAACAAACTCTATAAGCATTGCAGTAAACAACAAACCCATCTGAACCATCTGGCAAGGTCAAAACAGGGGTTGAGGTGAGTCGAGTCTTCAACACTTGAAAACTCTTCTCACAAGATCTGACCACTAAAACTTGACCTTTTTCTGATTCAATCGAGACATAAGGGAGGCAATAGACGTGAACCCTTCAACAAACAGTCTATAATAGCCAACCAAACCCAAAAAAACTCCTGATATCTAATGGAGAGATGGGTTTGGGCCATTTTCTCACTGCTTCGATTTTTTGAGGGTCAAATCTAATTCCATCACAAAAAATAATATGGCCAAGGAAAGCTACTAATCTTAGCCAAAATTTGCATTTTTGAATTTGGCCAATAACTGGTGGGCTCTAAGAGTCTACAATACAATTTTGAGGTGGTCTGCATGATCATTTTTGCTATGGGAATAGACAAAAATATCATTAATGAAGACTATGAAAAACACGTCTAAGTACTGCTTGAACACTCAGTTCATCAAGACCATGAAATCTGTTGGGGCATTCATTAGTCCAAAAGACATAACTAGAAATTTAAAGTGATCATACTAAGTTCTAAAAGCTATTTTTGGAATTTCACTTTCTCTAACTTTGAGTTGATGATAGACGAATTTGGTGTCTATCTTAGAGAAATAATTGGCACCCTAAAGTTGGTCAAACAACTCATCAGTTCTTGAAAGTAGATACTTATTCTTGATAGTGACCTTGTTCAATTGATGGTAATTAATGCACATTCTGAGAGAACTACCTTTCTTACACACGAAAAAAAAGAGTGCCCCTTAGGAAAACACTGGGACTAATTAATCCAATATCTAAGAGGTCTTTCAACTCCCTCAGATCTACTGAAGCCATCTTTATGGTAAAATAGAGATAGGCTAGGTATCTGGAAGGATGTCTCTACTGAAGGCAATTTCTCTTTTAGAAGGAATTCTGGAAGATATTCAAAGGAAGATATTTGGATATTCCCTTACTACTGAAACTGACTTGAGACTAGAGTCTCAGAATTAGAGTCTTTGACTCAAACTAGATGGTAAACACATCCTTTGGATATATCATATTCCTCTCTCTAATGTACGAAATAAAATGACCCCAAAGTGTTGAAGTACTACCCCTCCATTCAATATCTGGTACATTAGGAAACTGAAAATGAACAACTTTGTTTCTGCAATCAACTGAAGCATAGCATGAGTGAAGCCAATCTATACTGAGAATGACATCAAAATCAATTATCTCTAATTCTGCAAGATCTACTGAAGTGAATTTTTGAGATATTATGATCTAGCAGTTCCGGTATACCTGTCGGGCTATAATAGATACGCCAATTAGGGTAGACATTGAGAAAGATTTGTCTAAATCTTAGGGACTAACACCAAAATTAACAACTATGTAGGGGGTTACAAAAGAAAGCTAAGCTCCAAGGTCTAATAAAGCATGCAAAGAAAGATGATAGTCTTGTAACCTACCTATAACCACATCAAGAGAGCTTTCCTGATCATGATGGGACTAGAGTGCTTACAACCTATTCTGAATCAGACCACTTGTGGTACTGGAAGTGGTGCCCTGCTAAGTCGAGCGACCTGCTGGAGCTGATAATTGATAGGACTGGCCTTATTGGTGTAAATCTTCTCTCTGAGCAACTAATCGATATTCCTTGAACCTCTAGCTTGGATTTCAACATCCAAAACATAGATCACTTCCAGATCTACACACTCCCTGATGATTCCTGCCATATTTCTGACAAAGAGAATAAGTATGACTACTATTCACACTACCTTAAGGTTAGATACTGGTGCCCTATCCTGATTGTCATTCCTAAACTTTGGTACCGACGTACTAGCTGAAGATGGAACTGGGGCTTAAAACTTTTGTTGAAACTAAGAACAATTACCACTCTCTAACTTTGGTTGAGCAAAACTAAAACTACCTATCCTGGCTCTCTTATTCTCTCTCTCTTTCTCTTTAAAATTTTTCTCCTTAATCTATTGATCATGGATCATAAGCCTAGATATGTCTATCTCCTTAATCAGCATTGCAGTCCTACAATCCTTGACCACACTATCAGATACGCTAGACATGAACTTACTTATTTTAGACCAGATATGAGACACCACATAAGGAGCATATGTCCCTAATTAAGTAAACTTAAGTGAATACTCTTTCACACTAATATTGCCCTGCTTCAAATTAATAAACTCCAGCACCTTATCTTCCCTAAATTCTAAGGGAAAAATCTATCTAAAAATCCTGTAACAAACTCCTCCTACTCTATAGGCCCTGCATCTGTGCTTCTATCCTCCTTCCATTGCTTAAACCAAGTGTGAGCTATATATTACAAATGGTAAAAAACCAACTATGCACTCTTACTAGATGAGACATCCATAAAATTTGTTACCTTTTTAACCATTTCAAGGAACTTTTGTTGATCCTCATCAGACTTGGATCCAAAAAATTGAGGGGGATTCATTTGAGTAAAGTCTTGAATCCTAGCTGCAGCTCTGTTAGACACTGCATTTACTGGGGCAGCAACCTACTGATTATTCTGAGATGCTACTGAGTGAGATAAGGTATTGAATGCACCTCTGAACTCAGTATGAGAGATTTTCTCATTCAGGGGATCTTCCTGAACTTGTGGATGCACGGGCTGATTCCCATTCCATCTTCTGTTATTCTTTCTAGAAGGCATTTTCTTTAATGGAATAAAGGTTGGATTAGAAAGAGATTTTAAAAAGAGATCATGCTCAATCTCATGACATGAATACTGAAAAAAGGGATACTTCTCCTAAAAACATCTCGTAGCCTCTTGTCCATAAATGTGACGCACTTTACACCCATGCACAAGACTCTACTCAATGCGGCTTTCAGACTTTCTAGGACACTTTAAAACCTTACGCTCTAAAACAAAAATTTTTTATGAACCGATGCTATACCTTAGTCGCAACAATGGTGCTTATCTTCACAAGTGATCACAAGCCAACCCATGAGTTGGTACCTACTGCGAGTACTAAATAAAATTGATAACGAAAGAGTATGTGTGGAAATAAACTAAAAAATGCCATAAGGTTTTAGTTTCTATAAATAATACAACTGATTCCACAAAATTGAAATATAAATGGTAATACTAAAACTAATTGGTATGAACTGAAAAACTAACTGATTATCTGAAAATGTTTGAAAAGCCTCTAAAACTTAATGACTGGGGAGTTGATGGTACAAACTCCCAACTAACTCCAGCTGACCATATAACTAAACTGCTAACTCAGCTGAAGAAAGATAATATTGTCCTCAAAGTATGAGGACTCATCACTTCTTCTGATCCTGGCTAATCTCAGTCGGGAAACTGAGCATCCAAACTTATGATATAGGACATTATAGTGTAAAAAATAAGTATGTGATCAGTATTTCAAATATACTGGTATATGAAATGAGGTTAGGCTATACATTTTTAACTGAACATAAAGTGTTGACTGGCTGAATAATGCGAGATAGCTGAGTAAACATGTATGAAAACTGAAATGCTGAAATTGCAAGACCAAGCATATAAAGTTTCTGAAATAATCTGTAAAACTATAATACTAAAATATATAACTAAATAACTGATAATCTGTATGCCTTGGTCAAGCACCTGAACTAAACTCAATACTCAATACTGAACTGAGACTATGGGAGGTATTTTCTAACCAACATACCCTATTCTAAGCTGGTTGGGGTACAACTTGTAACCATAGTAGTACTGTGCCACAAGTACTAACGTTGTCTGTATGGATCCACTATGCTATTAAAGATCTAGGGTATCATGCCTAAATTGATGGGTGATCCCTATGAAGAGTCAATCCTAAACTGATGGGTGATCCCTGGTAGGTAGTCAAGCCTAAACTGATAGGTGACACCTTATAACCCATGTTGTCTATATGGTTCTGGCATATATGGATTGCTACTAACGACTTTGCCTAACTGATGGGGAAGCCTTTATACTATATTCGCTCGGTGCTAAATCCTACTCCCAACTGAAAACACTGATTACGAAACTAAACTGAGCTTAACTAACCAACAACTAAACATGATACTAACTAAATGACAAGGATCATGGTTTATCTTAATCCATTTTGAAGATATAGAAAAACTAGGTAAATAGCTAAGTTTTGGGTATTAATAACCCTTAACAATGAAAGGAAATAACAATAAGGAACTTATGAAAGCCATAAAACAATAATAGGGAATCATGGTTCAAAATTCGATCATTCAGACATTTCATCAAACACTTGAAATTCATTTACTTAAACATGAAATTGAGTGAAATATGTGGGAATAGCATAATCGCAATACTAAAATTGTGAATTCAAAATTAAACCCAAAGTTTCCATTATTCAAATGTGTAAGGGCTGCATTCAAAGAAAATCACTTTTAACTATTATGTATATTAAAAATTCAAGAAAGCTTCATGGAAATAATTAATTATAAACATGAAAATTTCATGTTTTAAAACATAAAATAGGTCCTTGGATTCCATGATGATAGAAAGCCATGGATAAACATCACACATACCTCACTCGATGATTTCATAAAGAGACTTAAAGATTTTCTTGAAACTTGAGCTTGAATCCTTTGATTCTATTGAATGGGCTAGGGTTTGTTCTTGAGAGAGAAATGACTTTCTTTGAGAGCATTTCTGAATAATGAGCAAATAATGTTCCTAGGGGACCAAAATTTTGCGTTATAGATTAGTTTAGGGCGGTAAATTGACCCAACTGCCCTTAATAATGAGGATTTAAAAAGCTGGAGGAGGCCACAAAACACGGTGCGACCTCTGGCTGGGTCAAGCAGCCAACACGGCACGACTCTAAGCCTTGGTCAACTACCCATCACAGCATGGCTCCATCGTGATATCTCACTATTTTAAACAACCAAAAATGGCCTAAACCTCATCTAAATGTTTTGAAACTTCCCTGAGATATACTTTTGACCTCCGTAAACATGAAAAAACTTATAAATCAACATTCTATGGTCAGGAAGGCCAATCTAAAATACTTTAAAGATTAAGGGTCTTGAAATGGATGTCTTTTACACTTAGTGGTAATTTTCTAAATCTTGGACCCCTTTAATATGAATTAGTAAGATGAATTAAGCTAGGATTTTATGGGGTCTTACAATATCTCCCCCATGGGGAAATTCATGCTCGAATGATATTGATTACGCTGAGAGTGATGAGAAACTAAGATTACATACTGAACATGCATAACAGAAAACATAATTACATGACTTAGCCTGAAATATGATATATGACTGATATGATTCGTGAATGCATGCAATGATAATATGGTTGGAACTAAAAATGGAAAAGATATAATCTAAGGAAAACTATTACCTTAAGCTGAGTCTGAGTTTGTAGAGAAAAGATGTGGGTACTTGGTACATATATTTGCTTCTATTTCCCAAATGGCTCCCTCAATAGACTGATTTTGTCAAAGAACTTTGAACAAAGGATCCTTTTTTCATTAGTATACAACTTGACAATGTAAGGTCTCGACTGGGATTTCTTCGTAAGAAAGGCTATCCTGAACATCTATAGCTTGCAATGGAACTACTACATCTAAATCACCAATACACTTTTTCAACAAGGAAATATGGAACACTGAGTACTGATGCCAAATATACAGGCAACTTAAGCTCATAAACTATCTTTCCAAAATGTCTCAAGATCTTTTAAGGACCAACATATTGGGGACTAAGCTTCCCTTTCTTTCCAAATCTATTTACTTTTTTATGGAGACATTTTCAAATAGACTAAATCTCCAACTGCAAATTTAAGATCTCTCATACGCATATCTGTATAGGATTTCTAACGGCTTTGGGTTGTCGTAAGCCTCTCCCTGATTGACTAAACTTTCTCCATCACCTCAAATAACGAATCTGGCCCTATCAAAGCAGTTCATCCTACCTCAAACCAACTAATAGGAGATCTACACCTCCAACCATAGAGAGCCTTAAACGGAGCCATCTGAATACAAGAGTATTAACTATTATTGTAGGAAAACTCAATCAATGGCAAGGTCTTATCCCAACTACCCTTAAAGTCGATAACATATTCTCTCAACATGTCCTCTAGGGTCTGAATGTTTCTTTCTACCAGCCCATCTATTTGACTATAGAAAGCTGTATTGAGATTGATTTGGGTACCAAGACCCTTCTGAAAAGATCTCCAAAAGTGAGAGGTAAACTGCATACTCTATCTGAAATTATAGATATTGGGAGTCCATGCAATCCAACCAACCCTCTTATAGAGAGCTTGGTATAATCCTCGACTGAATAATAAGTATGAACTGATATAAAATAAGATGATTTGGTCTTTCTGTCTATGATAACCAATATTGAGTCATCCTAATGACACGTACAGCGTAACCCTATTATAAATCCATGTTCACCTCTTCCCACTTCTAAGTGGGAATGCTAAACTCCTGCATTGTGCCACTTGGGCTCTGGTGCTCAACCTTGACCTACTGATAGTTTGAGAACTTAGAGTAAAGTGCACCATGCACTTCTGCAAGAATTTGATGCCTCCACCCATCAACACATGACACACAGCCTACCCTGACATCATAACACACCATCTTCCCCTAGGGAGAAAACCTCTACTTTTTTATCTCTAACTGACTCTTTCAACTTAGTTAAACTGGAATCCCTATCATGCTTCTCCTTTACTTCAGTCATCAATGAAGATTCTGAGCTATTCTGAACCCATACACTACCCTCTGCTGAATTAATAAAATAAACACCTAATCTAGCCAACTGATGAACCTCTTGAATCAACTTTTTCTTATCATTATCAACATGAGCAACACTACCTATAGACAACCTACTAAGGGAATCTACCACAATATTGGCCTTGCCCAAATGATAAAATACACTCATTTCATAATCCTTCAATAATTCTAACTATCTTCTCAAACAAAGATTTAAATCTTTCTGCGAGGACACATACTGCAAACTTTTGTGATCCAAGATATATCAATATGAACCCCATTCAAATAATGCCCCTAAATTCTCAAGGTTAACACAATTGTTTCCAACTCCAGATTATGGGTAGGGTAATTCTTTTTATGAGGTTTAAGTTGTCTAGAGGCATAGGCTTGACTATCTCTGAAAGTATCAGAGTAAACAACAAACCCATCTAAACCATCTAGGAAGGTCAAAACTGAGGCTGAGGTGAGGTGAGTCTTCAACTCCTAAAAACTCTTCTCACAAGAATCTGACCATTGAAACTTGACTTTCTTCTAAGTCAATCGAGATAAGGGGAAGGCAATAGATGAGAAACCTTCAACAAATCATCTGTAACAGCCAGCCGAACCCAAGAAATTTCTGATATCTGATGGAGAGATGGGTTTGGTGCAGTTTCTCACTACTTTGATCTTTAGGGGGTCAACTCTAGTACCATAATCGAAAATAATATAGCCAAGAAAAGCTACTAATCTGAGCCAAAATTTGTACTAAGTGAATTTGGTGAATAAATGATGGACTCTAAGAGTCTGCAATACAATTTTGAGGTGGTCTGCATGATTATTTTCATTACGGGAATAGGCAAAAATATTATCAATAAAGAGTATGACGAACATGTCCAAGTACTGCTTAAATACGCGATTCATCAAATCCATGAAAGCTGTTGGGGTATTCATTAGTCCAAAAGACATAACTAGAAATTCAAAGTGACCATATCGAGTTCTGAAAGCTATTTTTGGAATGTCACATTCTCTGACTCTGAGCTGATGATAGTTGGATCTAAGGTCTATCTTAGAGAAATAACTGGCACCCTAATGTTGGTTGAACAAGACATTATTTCTGGGAAGTAGATACTTATTCTTAATAGTGACTTTGTTTAACTGATGATAATCGATGCACATTCTGAGAGAACCATCTTTCTTACACGCGAAAAGGATAGGAGCGTCCCATAGAGAAATACTGGGCCTAATGAATCCCTTATCTATGAGGTCTTCCAAATGTTCTTTCAAATTCCTAAGCTCTGCTAGAACCATTTTCTATGGTAAAATAGAGATAGGTTGGGTATCTGTAAGGATGTCTATTTCAAAGTCAATTTCCCTTTTAGGAGGAACAACGAGAAGATCTTCAGGGAATATATCTAGAAATTCCCTTACTATTGAAACTAAATCAATACTAGGTGTCTCAAAATTAGGTTCTTTGACTCAACCTAGATGGTTAAAACACCCCTTGGATATGATTTTCCTCGCTCTAAGGTATGAAATAAATTGACCGCTTAGTGCAGTACTACCCGTTCATTTAATAACTAGTTCATTCAAAAACTGAAAATAAACAACTATATTTTTACAATCAAGTGAAGCATAGCATGAGTGGAGCTAATCCATGCTGAGAATGGCATAAAAATCAGTTATCTCTAACTCTAAAAGATCTACTAAAGTGACTTTCTGAGATATTATGATTGGATAGTTTTTGTATACCTGCCTGGCTACAGTAGATATGCCTACTGTGTAGACACTAAGAAAGGTTCTGCTAAAGCTTTGATACTGACACTGAAATTAATAGCTATATAGGGGATTACAAAAGAAAATGAAGCTCCGAGGTCTAATAAAGCATACACATAAAGTTAAAAGATATGTAATGTACCCGTAACCACATCAAGAGAGCTTTCTTGATCATAATGGGCTGGAGCGCATACAACCTATCCTAACACTAACCACTAGTGGTATTGGAAATGATCCTCTGCTGAGTTGAGCGACCTGCTTGAGCGGATGACTGATTGGACTGACCCTATTGGCGTGAATCTCTTTGACTCTGAGCAACTAATTGGCATTCATTAAACCTATGGCCTGTCTTACCACATCCAAAACATACATCACTGTCAGCTCTACATACACCCTGATGATTTCTACCATATTTCTAACAAAGACGATTAGTACGACCAATATTAACACAACCCTGGGGCTTAGAACCTGGCACCCTATCCTGATTATCATTCCTAAACTTTGGTACTGACGCACTAGCTAAAGATGGATTTAGGGCTAAACACTTCTATCAGAACTAAGAACGGTTACCACCCTCTGACTTTGGCAGAGAAAAATGAAAGCTAGCTATTTTGGCTTTCTTATTCTCCTTCTTTCTCCTTAAACTTCTGTATTTCAATCTATTGAGAATGGACCATAAGCCTAGATATTTCCATATCCTTAATTAACATCACAATCCTACACTCCTTGTCCACACTATTAGATATTCCAGACATTAACTTACTTATTCTAGATCAGTTATCAAACACCACATAAGGAGCATACCTCGCTAGTTGAGTAAACTTAAGTGAATACTTTTTCACACTCATACTTTCCTACTTCAAATTAATATATCTAAAAAGGTTGTAGCAAACTCCTTCCACTCTATAGCCCTACATTTGTGCCTCTATTCTTCGTCCATTACTTAGACTAGGTGTGAGCTATATCCTTCAATTGGTAAGCTGCCAACTCTGGACTCTCACTAGATATAATACCCATAATATTTGTTACCCTCTAAACTATGTCAAGGAATTCTTGTGGATCCTCATCAGACTTGGATCCCAAAAACTGAGGGGATTCATTTGGGTAAAGTCCCAAATCCTAGCTACAGCTATGTTAGCCACTGGATTAGTTGGGGCAGCATCCTACTGATTATTATGAGATGCTACTAAGTGAGCTAAGGTAGTGAATGTATCTTTGAACTTGGCATGAGAGAGGTGCTCATTTAGGGGATATTCCTAAATAGGTGGAGGTATAAGCTGATTGCCATCCTTTCTTCTATTATTATTTTTGGGAGGCTTTTTTTGTAGTGGAATAATGGTTGGATTAGAAAGAGTGTTCAAATAGATCTCATGCTCAATAGCATGACATGAATACTAAAAGAACGGGAACTTTTCCAAAACACACCTCATAACCTCTTGTCCTTAAGTGTGGCACGTTTCACACCCATGCATAAGACTTTTCTCAATACTATTTTTAGACTTCCTAGGATACTTTAAAACTTTAGGCTCTAATACTAATTCTTGTCATGACCCGAGGATACCCCCAAGAAACAAAAATCATGCTTACGGTGAGAAGTGATCACAAGCCAACCCATGAGTTGGTACCTACAATGAGCACTGAATAAAACTGATAACAAAAGAGTATGTGCGGAGATTAACTAAAAAAACACTATAAGGTTCTAGTTACTGTAAATAATACAACTGATTCCACAAAACTGAAATATACATAGAAATACTAAAAATGACTGGTAAGCACTGACAAACAAACTAACTATCTGAAAATGTCTAAAGCCTCTAAAACTGACTGACTGGGGAGTTAATGGGACAAAACCACAACTAACTCTGATTGACCATATAACTAAACTACTACCTTAACTAAAGAAAGATAAACTCATCAACAACGTATGAGGACTCACCACTACTGCTGATGCTGTCTTTGATTAATGAGGAAACTAAGCATTCGAACCTATGATATAAGACATCATAGTGCAAGAAATAAGCTAGTACACAATCAATACTTCAAATTTACTGGTATAGGAGATAAGGTTAGGCAGAAATACATCATTAACTAAATATAAAGTAATGACTGGATGAATAATATAAGATAGCTGAGTGACCATATATAAAAATTAAAATGCTAAAAGTGCAAGACTAAGCATATAAATTTCTTAAATAATCTGTGAAACTAAAATACTAAAATCTGATAACAGAATAATTGGTAATCTATCTTCCTTGAAAAAGCCACCTGAACTAAATTTTGTACTGAATATTAAACTGAAATTGTGGGAGGTAGCATCTAACTGACATGCCCCATTCCAAGATGGTTAGGGTCAACCCTATAACTCCAGTTGGAAGAGTGTTAGTACCGTGCCATGGGTACTAACGCTGGTTGTGTGGATCCACTAAGTTACTAAAGAACCAAGGTATCAAGCCTAAACTGATGGCTGATCCCTGGGCAAAGTCAATCCTAAGAGGATGCGTGACCCCTTATAGGTAGTCAAGTCTAAACTGGTTGGTGACTCCTCATAACCCACGCTAGCTATAGAGTTTTGTAATATAGAGACTTCTACTTATGACTTTGCCTAATTGATGTGGAAGCCTCCATTCCGTATTCGCTCAGTACTAAATCCTACTCCCAATTGAAATACACTCATTAGTGAACTATACTGAGTTTAACTGAGCAACCAACTTAACATGATTCTAACTGAATGACAATGCTCATGGTTTATCTAAAACTATTCTGAAAATTCTAAAAACTAGGTAAACAACTAAGTTTCAAGTATTCATAACCCCCAGCACCGAATGGAAATAACAATAAGGAACTTATGAAAACCATAAAACCATAATAGGGAATCATGGTTCAAAATTCAATCATTTAGACATTTCGTCAAACACTTGAAATTCATTTACTTAAACATGAAAGTGAGTGAAACATGTGGGAATAGCATAATCGCAATACTGAAATTATGAATTTGAGATTAAACCCAAAGTTTCCATCATTCAAACATGTAAGGGTTGCTTTCAGCAAAAATTACTTGTAACCATCATGTATATTTAAAGTTCATGAAAGCTTCATGAAAATAATTTATTCTAAACATGCAAATTTCATGATTTAAAACATAAATTAGGTCGTTGGACTCCATGGTGGAAGAAAGTCATGGATGAACATCACACACACCTCACTTGACTATTTTATGAAGAGTCTTAAAGATTTTCTTGAAGCTTGAGCTTGAATCCTTTGATTCTATTATATGGGCTAAGGTTTGTTCTTAAGAGAGAAATGCATTTCTTTGATATGATTTATGAATAATGAGGCAACTAATGCTCCTAGGGGACCTAAATTTCGTGCTATGGACAAATTTTGTTGGGGGAAATTGACCCAAATGCCCTTAATAATGAGGATTTAAGAAGTTGGAGGAGACCACCTAACGCGGTACGACCCCTAACTGGTCAAGATGTCAATGTGGTGTGACCCTAAGCCTGGGTTAACTACCCATCGTGTCATGAATCCATTGGATGCCTCACATCTAAAAGTAGTGAAACTTCCCAGAGACATAATTTTGACCTCCATAAACATTAATCAACTTCAAAATCAATGTTCCGAGGTTGGGATAGCCAAACTAAAAATCTTCAAAGATTAGGGGTCTTAAAATAGCTAAGTCTTTAACACTTAGTGGAAATTTTCTAAATCTTTGATCCTTTTAACATGAAATAGTGAGCTGAATTAAGCTAGGATCTTACAGGGTCTTACAGAGTCCCTTTGGGCACAAGGACGAAAGAAGTATCCTTGTTCAAATCCCGCATACCTTGAATTAGAAGCTTTGGATGAACTCTCATTTTTGGAACTCTATTCGTACTCTTGAATGATGGTTATTGAAGCCCTTGACTTGCGAACCTTGAATCTTGACTCTATTTAGAAAATCTATGGTGGATTCTTGAGATTCTTGGAAGAGGTTTTGGATACTTAGGGTTTTTGTTGAGAGAAAACTTGAGAAAAACTTCATAGAATGCTTGTAAATGACTTTAGTTTGGTGTTTGCATAGTTTAAGAAGCTTGGAAAAAAGTCCAAAGTGCCCTTTTTAACTTCTGTACGAAGCTGAAAAAATTAAAATAGGAACCCGATTTTATGGGCCACCGCAATCGCCACTATCGCGGTGGCTCACAGAAAATTGACAAATGGGAATCTAGGAATCACCACGATGCAGAGCCACCTCATTGTCCCAATGGTTGGGACCTGGAACTTCAGCGCGATGCGTTACAATTGCGCTAGACCACTTCAAATTGACTATTGGGAAATTGGGGTCCTCCGCGATGCGCTACTATCGCGGAGTTCCACTAGAATTTAACAATTGTCAAATAGACCTTCTCCATGGTGTGCCAAGCACTAAAATGATGCTATTTTATGACTAGAACTTAAATTAGCCATAACTTCTTGCCAGGGCATCAGATTTGGGCGAATCGTATATCGACAAAAAGATTACAAAATTTCCCATATGATAAAAAGTCAAAATTAGGGAAATAATATATGGTTAAAACGGTACTCGCTTAGGAAGCCACTCCTTAACCTTCTCGATGAGAAATTAAGCTTAGGAAAAAATTGGCCTATTACAATATATCCCCCTTGGAAACATTCGTTCACAAATGTCACTAGTTAAGCTAAGAGAACGGAGGAAATTGACTACGTAAAGCTGGAAGAACTCGCTAAACTGACTCTTTGTCTTTCTAAACTCTTGAATACCTTAGAGAATGCATGAACTTAATAAGGGTAGATGCATAGCTGAAAAATTTAGATTAGAAAGGATGAATTAAGGAAGAATATTACCTTTGGATTGATATGAACTCGCAGAAAAGAGGTGTGGGTACTTGGATCGCATGTCTACTTCTGCCTCCCAAGTAGCGCCCTCAACTGATTGGTTCCTCAACAAAGCTTTGACCAAGGGGAATTATTTGTTCCTCAGTCTACGGATCTAAAAATATAGAATCTCAACGGGAATCTCATCAAATGAAAGACTGTTCTGAATATCAGCACTTTCTGAAGGATCTACTACAATGAAATCACAGATATTCTTTTAAGCATGGAGACATGAAAAATAGGATGAAGGAATGATAACTCTGTGGGAAACTCAACTTCATAGGCTACTTTACCAACACGGCTCAAGACTCTGTAGGGGCCAACATAACGGGGGCTATGCTTCCCCTTTCTACCAAATCTCTTTACCCCTTACATGGGTGAAATCTTCAAGTACACCAAATCACCCACTTTAAACTTAAGATCCCTTCTCCTCACATCGGTGTACGACTTTTGAAAACTCTGAGTTGTCTTTAACCTTTCTCTAATCAACTTCACCTTCACCATAACCTCAAATACTGTATCAGGTCCAACCAAAGCAGCTTCATCCATTTTAAACAAACCAATGGGTGATCTACATCTCCTACCATACAAAGCCTTAAATGGTGCCATCTCGATGCTAGCATGGTAACTATTGTTATATGCAAACTCGATTAGTGGCAAATACTTATCCCAAATACCTTTGAAATCTAGAGTAAACTCCCTCAACATATCCTCCAAAGTTTGGATGGTCCTCTCAGCTTAACCATCAATCTATGGATGAAATACGGAACTCAAATGAACTTAGGTACCAAGACCCCTCTGGAAAGCTCTCCAAAACTAAGAAGTGAAATGAGTACCCCTATCTGAAATAATAGACAAAGGAACTCCATACAACCTGACCAACTCTCAAATATACAATCTAGCATAATCCTCAGTTGTATAAGATGTATGGACAAGTAGAAAATGTGCTGACTTAGTCAATCTATCTACAACAACCCAAATAGAATTATGATGACATCACGAAAGAGTTAAACCAGTCACAAAATCCATATTCACCTCTTCTTACTTCTAAGTGGGAATACCAAACTCTTGCATCACCCCACCAAGTCTTTGGTGCTCTATCTTAAACTATTGATATATTACATACTCTGCTATAAACCCAACTATATCCTTTTTTATACCACTCCACCAATTGATTTTTTGCAAGTTGTAGTACATCTTGGTAGCGCCAAGATAAATAGAATATTGTATGCCATGTGCTTCAGCCATAATTCTCTACCTTAGATCATCAACACGAGAAACACACAATCTACCCTGTAATCTCATCACACCATCTCCCCCTTGGGAGAATACCTCTACCTTTTGGTCCTTAACTGACCCCTTCACTCTGACCAAACTATCATCTAAGTCTTGCATCTCTTTCACTTCCAAAACAAAAAAGGATTTTGAGCCACTTTGCACCAAAGTGTCTAGCAACACATCTATGCCAAAATCTATCTCCCTATCAGGTGGTATTCTTGGGAGATCATATGGAAAGACTTTCGGGAATTCATTTACTACAGGGACAGACTGGAGAGGAAGACTTTCAGTGTTAAAATGTTTAACCTAAATAAGATGATACAAGTGACCTTTGAAAATGAGTTTACGGGCCCTAAGATAAGATACGAAGTGCCCTCTAGGTGCTAAAGAGTGCCCTTCCTATTTTATTGCTGGCTCATTCAGAATAGAAAAAGTAACCTTTCGGGTTCTACAATCTAGTATGGAATAATATGAATTGAGCCAGTCTATCCCTAGGATAGCATCAAAATCAACCATATTAAGATCTATGAGATCTGCCACAGCATCCCAGCTAAGAATAGACATAAACCAATTTTTATATATCAACTTAGCCACAATAGAATCACCCACTATAGTGGAAACAGAGAATGGGTCGGTAATAACTTCGGTCTCAAACCTAAAACCGATAGCCACATATGGGGTCACATAAGACAAGGTAGACCCAGGATCAAGTAATACATAAACATCATGAAAAAAGATTTGTAACGTATTGGTGACAATATCTGGTGAGGCCTCTGCCTCTTGGGAGTTAGTCAAAGTGTATAGCCGGTTACAACCGCTTTCGATAGCTGAAGTGGTGCCCTTTTAAGGCGGTGGTGGTGCGAAAGAAATTTCTTGAGATTTTGCACCATCGACATTCCTTCTAGAAAATGGAAAATCCCTCTGTAAGTGACCCGAATGACCACATGAATAACATACAAATGCGCCCCACTGACACCTTCCTAATGATTCCTACCATAAATCTAACACAACGGAAAAGAATGATGCTACAGAGCCGCACTACCCTGTGACTGAGTATCTTGAGCTTTGGATCCTTGATTAGTCTGGAAACTCTGAGATCTTCTGTTAACTGGAGGTCGGGGCATCGGGGTGCTGCCTACAAATTGTGAATTACCCTAATTCTTCTTCTTCTGCCATTTATTGCCCCACTTACCACTTTGCAGCTAACTGTGATGCTGATTTACTGTTCTGGCTCTCTGTGCCTGCCTGTCCTTCTCTCTAGATTCAGCAATTTTCTTTTTCTTTTCTTCTACCTTTTGCATATGGACTGACATCCTAGCAAAGTCCATATCCCTATTTAGCATCACCCCTTAACATTCAAGCACTTGATCATCTGAAAGGACGGATGTAAACTTCCTCATCCAGGCTCTCATATTGCTAGTCATCTCTGGTACATAGCGGGCAAATTGGTTAAACTTCAAAGTGTACTCCTGGAAACTCATATTTCCCTGCTTCAGATTCATAAACTCTTCATCTTTGGCCTTCTTTAACTCTATAGAAAAGAACCGATCAAGGAAGGCTTCCACAAATTCTCCCCAAACTGTGGGCTCAACACTCTTTCCCATCGCATCCTCCCACTCTTTATACCACTGATTTTTAACATCCTTGAGTTGATACGTTACCAACTCCACCCTTTCTATCTACTCTACATGTATCACCTTAAAGATCTTTTCTATCTCATCCACAAACTTTTGTGGATCTTCTTATACCTTAGTGCCAGTAAACTTGGGCGGGTTCATTCTCATGAACTGACCCACCCTAGTAGCCTCAGATTTAAAAGATACAGACCCAACATCTTTCGATCATTGAGCCTGATTGGCCACCAACTGTGCCAGCATATTAATAGTCTATCTGAATTCTGCATTAGAAATATTCCTCTGAGAAGTCGGGGGATGGTTAACATTGGTTTGTGGAGCCTAAGGTGGGATGGTCAGGACTGGAGGTACTCTTGGAGTAGGAAAAGGTTCTGGGATAAGAGCTCTATTACGGGTCCGCATCCCGTGAGTAGGACGGACCTCATCTATCTGTGTATTTTGATTGATAGTGCGATAAGTATGCATGATAAATTTTTCTAAAAAGAAAAAGAGCATTGATTAGAAGAAGATCAAACTCTAAAGTACGAACTAGGGGAAACATTCCTAAACGCCTAGTAGCCCCCTTCTTATAAGTGTGGTGCGCTACAAACACATAACTAAGACTCTACCCGACGCAATTTCATAGACACCCTGGGACCATTAACCATGCTCTGATACTAAGTTATTACGACCCAATCTGAGGCCTTGGCCATAATGAGAATCCCGAACCATAAAGGCCCGGACACCCTTCTAAACTTGAAATCATATACACCATTCATACATAAACAAGGAAATACATAAATTATCACAAGGCGGAATCATAGTCATAAATCTAATATGAATTTAGCATTTAAGAACGAAATCTAAAACTAACTAGCAACATCTGCAAACTATTTGCGGAAACTCCACTACATGATCACTAACACAATTTGAAAATTGGGAAAAGGCCCCCAGTAGACCAAAACCATATCTAATAATAGTTGTTTGAAAGTAAACATACCTTCTGGAATAAAGAAGGCTCACCAACTGGACATTGTAACTCTGTCTGATAAAATCTATTACTTTTTTGGACCCCTAGACTGATCCTCAAAACTTAGAGGGGGGAGGGGGGTCAATACAGACATACTGGTATGCAAAGTAATCCAAAATAAAACTTTTATATAAGTAAAATAGTGGAGAGAATTTTTTTAGAACATCATGCATAAACAATTCTCAAAACACATGGGCATTTTCTGAAAATCATACGTCATTCTTGTCAATGCACTGTCTGTTCTTTGTATTACTTCTGAGTTAGATGGCACTCCCCTACAACTCTGATATTCCAAAGGATATATGGAATCCGCCATTGACTCGGTGGGGAAGCACCCAACCTAAGTATGCCTCAAGGGTTGGAGTCTCTAATTCTAATATGCCATATGGGACTAGGCCAGCGTAATATAATATACCCGAATTGGAAAATCATGATTTTTGGGAAATGAGTTATCTTAACTCGTGCCCTCTTTAGGAAACCATCTAACATCTCTTTATGCCCTATTTTAGCCTTTGCTGAACATGCATCATTCTGAAATTTTAAAACATGAAATTCTGATTTCTATATTAGTATGTCTCTATTATGGCATTGT
Organism: Capsicum annuum; assembly: GCF_002878395.1. Classification (NCBI taxonomy): domain Eukaryota; kingdom Viridiplantae; phylum Streptophyta; class Magnoliopsida; order Solanales; family Solanaceae; genus Capsicum; species Capsicum annuum. The sequence goes on along the minus strand of NC_061121.1, from coordinate 190,074,506 downwards.
CTGAGTTGGTATCGTCATACCAAGACTTGCAAGTCATTATTATGAGCCATATATGATTATTTCATTCTAAAATAATTTTCAAGCCACTTGATCATGCATATAGTGTAAGAAGAGTCATATCTCAAATCATAAGTCAAAAATCATGCAAAGGCTTTTCATTCATTCAACAATTTCAATAAGTAGTGGCCAGCTTCTCAAAAACATTCCTGAATTTTCTTTTTTTATCAATCTCAACACTTAAAATCATTAAAGTATTCCTTTTTCCCATTCTTGATCATCATGAATTTCACATAAGACAAATAGTATCTTAAATCATTCTATAAACCATAAAATGTAAGGACTCATAACTTGTAAATCAAATAATAAAGTAATGGGAGAGAGAGATTATATATTTCATGCTCTCGATTCACAATTTATGGTTTTCAATGCATACGTACATATATACAATTCAAATCAATTTGGGGGAAGGCCTAAAGACCAAAACAATATCATCGAAGCTTCTAAAACATAAATGTATTCATAAATTCAAAAACTCCTTTCTTAAAATCATGATTTCTATACCCATGAGATTTTAGGAAAACCCCACATACCTCAATTATGAAGAATAATTGCCTGATGCTTTAAGACTACGGTTTGGGGATTCTAAATCTCCGATCAATTTTGGAAACCCACAGTTGAATCTTGAGTTTCTTGGAGGAGAAGTATATGAACTAGGATTTTTGTTTTGAGGTAAATCTTGAGAATGTCGTATATTATGCTTGTATAGGTCTAAATCTCCTGTTTGGACATTTTAGGACACTTGGAAAAATGTCCAAACTACCCTTGTTAACTTCTAAATGAAATTAAAAAAATTTAAACTGGGAACCCGATCTTATGGGCCACCGCGGCGTGCCACTATCATGGTGGCTCACTGGAAATTGACGAATGGAAATTTGGCCCACTCCGTGATGCGCCACCATTGTGGAGCCTTACTGTAAATTAACCATCGTCATTTAAACCCTCTCCGTAATGCGCCAAGGACAAGAATGATGGTGTTTTACAATTATGACTTAAATTAACTATAACTCCTTCACCGAGTGTCCATTTTGGACGAATCTTATTTCGACGGACAATTTATTTGATCATCTACGTAATGAAAAGTTAAAATATAAGTAATTCCATAGGTAAATAAGTATAAATAATTCTAGAAGTCAATGGTTGATACTTTAGGGACAAAAAATTCAGCTAGGAAAAACTTTGGGGCGTTACAATTTCTTGATTGATTTAATGGATTCTGGTAAATTGTTGGAGAAATTGATTTCCAAAATTTCATTGTTGACACATTTACCTACTATTGATAGTGTCCCTGAACTTGATCACCCAAAAATGTACTATCATTGAAAAATCTATTAGTCACTGGAGAATGTATTGTTCGTCAGGAAACGAATGCCATCAGCAATAATAGAAGATGTATCGGGCTCAAAATACTTAAAATGGTTTATAAAGCAAAGGAAAGAGAGCAGATGAAAGTAGGGAAAATTCAAATTTTCTCATTGGAGAAGTCCTCAGAAGATGCTTTATCGATCAAATATGTTCCTTACCATACAACTCCATATATGGTTGATTTACTTCAGGTTAGACAAATTAAAAATAAGAGATAATGTTCGCAAAAATTATATCATTACTTGAAAATATAATGCCGCCCAACGAAGTGGTGGATTTCAGTGATAATCAAGAAACCCTAGGTCTGATGAAGAGTAGATTTCACCATAAAAAGATATTAGAGGACTATGACCTAAAATAGAGATAGTACTTAACACAAAAAGTGGTGATGATGGTGAGATGCTTATTGTAGTCAACAGTGGCAGTGACAATAAAAAGTGGTGATGATGGTGAGATGTTTACTGTAGTCAACAGTGGCAATGATAATAGTTAGATTCTGGTGAAGAGTTAGGGTTCAGGCTAAAAATTAGAAACTGAATCTTATTGAATTTGCTTCAATCTAGTTATTGAGATGCAATGAGTGAAAGAGATTAAAAATTTTATTTTATTTTAGGATAAATAGGTATTTATAATACCTAATTGACTTTTCAAACCTTCAGATACACCCTTTAGAAATAAAGACCTTTTCAGTCACAACCTTTGATAGGAATATGTATGTTTTGAGTTACAATCTTTCGAAAGGACAGGTACCTTTTTAGTCACAACCTTTCATAGTAATAGGCACCTTTTTAATAAAAACTTGTCGCTTTTATTTATTTAAATGATAGTCTTTTCATTAAAGATGAACGAAAATAACTTTCACAAAATCTCTTCTCAATACTTTCCCATCAATAACACTAACTAATGCTAACATTACCCCACTTAGTTAGTGACTGATGTTATTTAAGGAATTCATGCACAATTAGGTCTACTTTTATAAACAATTTAAATCTTTGTCAAAATTTATAGTTAGATAAATTCTATTTAACTGAAATTCCATAATGACCACGATGGAAAAACTTTATACACCTAAATTATATCGACTTCACAACTATTTCACCATGATTTTTAGCACTGATTATGGCCTTGTGCTACCTCCTATATTCATAAAAACTTTATCAAGTTTGTCTCCCAACTTTGACTAAAGCGACACTACTTTAAATGCTTATATAGGGGAATTGTTAAACCAAGTCCATCTTAGATTTATCAGGACTTTATCCTGGACCTTACCTAGTTCTTAGTCCAAACTCTAATTTCTTCATTAAAAGTACTTTTATACTCACCCTTACTTTTTGTAATACTAATATTTAGTACTCCTTCCATCCTATTTTATGTGTCACCATCTTTTTTGGTCTATCTCAAAAAGAATGTCATCTTTTCATATTTGTTAACTATTTAAAGACACAATTCCACTTTTACCATTAGTGGTCCCACTTACAAGGTCCTACTTAATTAAAGATAGTAGTAGTACATATTTTAATAAGGGACAATTTAGTAAACATCACCAAATATTTCCTTATTTATTAAAATCCATGTCCGGTCAAAGTTTGCCACAGAAAATAGGATGGAGGGAGTACTTATTAACTATTACATAATAACTTGGTGTTACCTTTTGAACTTTTTGTACTATTATAGAGCAATAATAGAGGTAAGGTTCCCATTATTTGTGGAAATTCGATTACCTTAAACGCATAGTGATTGTTTTGATCATTATCATATCCCTCGCGAGTCCTTTTATAAGTGGATCTACAAGATCTTTCTTGAACTTTTTATACGTAACTGTGACAATTCCTTCTAAAATGAGTTGTCTTATATATTCATGTCTCAAAGCAATATATCTAGATTTTTAATTGTATATTTTGTTAAATTCCTTCGACATTATTGCTTGCCTATTCTAAAGTAAGATAACGGATGGCATTGATTGTGGCCATAACTCTATATCTAACAATAAATTCGTTAGTTATTTTTTCTCTATTCTTGTTGCTTCTGGTGCGATAAATTCTAATTTTATGGTAAAAGGAGCAATACACATTTTTTTCTTAGAATCCCTTGAAATGCTCCTCCACCAAAAGTGAAAATTCATCCAACTGTTGACTTGTTATCACCAATATTAGTAATTCAACTAGCATCACGATATCCTTCTAAAATTAAAGAAAACCTCTTGTAACACAAAGAAAATTCTTTTGTTCTTTAAAGGTTATCCAAGTACCTAGATATTTGTAATGACCCTTCAAGTTATTTTCCATATTTTTTCTCATTTTTTCCATTAGAGAATATATATAGCTGCCCCAAGTCATTTATGACTTGTTGGAACTGACAGATTCATTACCGGGCAGTTTGTTTAGTTTTTAGAGCCAATTCCCTATTTTAAAAAATCAACTAGTTCCAAATGGCACGGGGCAAAATCTTTAATCAAACAACCTTGAATACAAATTCTGGCTATTTCAAAAGCTTAGGAACATCAATTTTAGGAAAGGTGGACCTTTGGTTTGGGTCTCGAGGCACCTGACTCATTTTAAACTATTGGTCAAAAAGTTAAGAAATTTGAAATTTGATGTGGGACCCATATTTTGTCAAAATGACCTCAGATGGAAATTTTGACTGTACCATAGAGTTCAAAATATCAAATTTGAAATGGTTAGATAGTTCATTTTTATATACGGGATTTTGAATGAATCTCGAGTACTTGGAAGAGACTTAGAAAATTCAAAGTCTCAACTGTAACCTGGTGCACCTACGACTGCGGACCATGGATCATGATTGCATTCTGGAAGCTCCAGCAAGTTATGTGATCACAATACTTTAAGTCGCGAATATGACTCCTTGGGTAGGCTAATAGAATCGCCATCATGGTGGGATAATGTCATGATCTCAACATCTTTATCTGATTCCTGCATCGCAATTGTGAAGGTCAGGTCATGATAGTGAGACCCTTACTACTTTTCTCATTCTTTATCCATTTTTGATAGCTAAACCCCTAAATAGTGAGATAGCTTAAAATTAAAGCTTATGGGTGATTTGAGAGCTTGGCTAATGCTTGTTTATGCAACTATCTTCTAATTTGTGGTAATATTTCACCCTTTTTATGGTTTATTTTCCCCTATTAAACTGTAAAAAACCCCAAAACCATGGAGTCTTGATTTTAGCCCAAATTAGCTCAGATTTCACCCATTTTAGAGGGTAATGACTCCTTGAGCATGAAGGTTTTGGGTGATTTTTAGACCCGAAGAACAATAGCGCAATAGGGGTATCATTATTCTTTCATTAATGAGTATAATATGGTTTTGATATATTAGCATCTTGCGGAAGCTTCTCAGAAGGTAAAGGTGGTGATTTAGTGGATCTGTGAGTTTTTTCAGCGTTAAGGCAGGGCAGGTTTTACCCCTTGTTAGGTTGAGCTAATTCATAGTATATTTAAGATATTGTGTTAGATTATGGATTAGTTTTAGGTGTTGGTATGATGAATTAAAATGCTTGAGGTTGTTGGACCATTTAGGCTATTCAAAAATCGTAATTTAGGCATAGTTGACCTAGTTGTTTATATTTTAGGTGAATTTCCTATATCAGTGATAATTGAGTCTTTTAAAACATCTAAAAGTGGATTTAGATATCTTAAGCCTATTTTGGGTAGAATTTTCCTAAAATGTAACTTTGGAGATTAGAAATGAGCCCTTGACCCACCTTAGTCTAAGATGCATGTTAGCTTGTGTAAACCTTTATCTTTTGATATACTCTTGGAATTATTTATTGAGGTAATAGTAAGAAACCTTGACACTTGATAAATATGCTGATTTATGTGAGGGTTGAGGCCTATTGATTATGCTATTACTTTTAATATTGATTATACTACTGATTATGTTGATATATTTATAATTACCAATTTTAGTCCAAAATATGCATATGATATTATACTTACTCGGTTTGAGTCCAGAGGATGATTATGACTTTAATTATATATTTACCATTTTGAGTCTGACTATTAATTATATTTACTGTTTCAAGTACAATTATTGATTATATATTTATCGGTTTGATTCTGGCTATTGATTATATTATCAGTTTAAGTCCGACTATTGATAATATATTTATCAGTTCAAGTCTGGCTATTGATTATATTTACCGATTCAAGTATGGCTTTTGATTATATATTTATCAATTTGAGTCTGGCTATTGATTATATATAATTATCGCTTCGAGTTTGGATATGCATATTATGCTATGATGACATACTTCTTATTATATGATTACATTGAGGTGTAAGATTAATAATCTAGCTAAGTCAAAAATAAGGAAATGGTTATAATATGGCATGATATAAATGGATTCTAGTGAAATAATGATTAGTTGATAAGTGTTGAATAATTGACAAATAATGAATATGGACAAGCGATGGATATAGTGTTGCATGACTTGAATTAATTCCAATTGTATTATGAGAATTAATAAATGATGGTGGTGGGTTATTCTATCTTATTTGTACCTTCTAGGTTTATGGGGGATTACAATGGGTTCTTTACTTTTTTTGCACTGATTGGCATATCAGAGCCAATTTTGTAGTTACGATTGTGTGTTGATGCTTTTCATTATGTTATGCTATTATTTTTATTTATATACCAATTTTTGCACAATGATGTTGGTGATGATTTAGGTTTGTTCCTACCTTGACTTAGTTATGTTATCTTGCATTTTATCATATTTATATCATGGTTTAGATCAGTCGACCAATGATGCCTACTGATTAACCGTGGTTTTGGTACTCATACTACTCTTCTGTACCTTGTTGGTGTAGATCTTAGTAATAATTAGCTTCATTGATCAACATTTATTTTGTGTTGATATCCAGGGATAGAGTAAGCTCTTGGAGTCGGAGTTGCCTATTTCCTATCTTACTTATGTCTAGTCTTTAGTTTTAAGACTGATTATCTTGACTATTTTAGATACTAGGGTTGTATTATTATTAATAGATTCTCTTGTATTGGATCTACCAGGTCGGGGGATGGTATCTATGTTGATTATCTTTATCTATTTAAATTCCTTATTATTTATAAGTTATGTTGTTGATTTTCACCTATGTTGGGCATTTTTCACCAAGTTAACCCATTGTGTTTAACTCCTAGTTACTGTTTGGCTTACCTACTAGAGGATTGAGTAGGTGCCATTATGACTTATAAATCGGGTCATGATAAATTGGTATCAAAGCCAGGTTACACTGACACTGTTGATACAAGAGTAAATATCTAGTAGAGTCATGCAGATCAAAATAATATCATTTGTTTCCTATCTCCAAAAGATATGGGGCATTTTTAGGGGTTCTTCACTTTTTTCACTCATATCATGCTAAGAGTCTGAGTTCTTTTTATGGAACATTCTTATTATTCACTCTTTCGTAGATAGCCAGGACACGTGCTATTGCTACATGAGATGAGGGTCCTAACATCAAGCCTATGGAAACTAATCCCATTCATGGATAACCCAAAGGTCATGGACAACCTAGATATGTGTCCCTATCTAAGTGATAGGATAGGGGGCTGTCACCAGACCTAATTATTGATCGTGAGCCAAAGATTGTTCTACCCCAGTCAGTGGTAGGCCAGGGACTAGCCCAGGCACTACCAGGATTTATTTCTTCTTCAGTGCTCAGAGATGCTTTGGTTTAGAGTTTAGGGATAGTTGGTGGTGCACCATATCATGGTGCCTAATTTACAAATCAGAGTGGTACTAAGGTGGGGGCGCATCCCATAGCAAAGCTCTTAAAGTTGAGGTCCCTCCTACGCTGAGGGATGCTTAGCCGGTAGCTGCTCAGCCAATGGTTGCCCAACCTTTTATGTTTATTCAGGAGAAAAAAATGTTGGGAATATTCTTGAGATTAGCTCCACCTAGGTTTTTTGGTGCTCCGAGAGAGGATATATATACATTTTTGATTGCTTGTTAGGATAGGCTCCATAATTTAGGCCTTGTTGAAACTCGTGGTGTGGATTGCATCATATTTTAGTTGGACTTGGCTGATCAACACTAGTGGAGAGGTTATATGGATTCTAGACCAGCAAGATTTTCTCCTTTGACATAGACTCAGTTCTCTGAGATATTCTTGGAGAAGTATATGCCTCGTAGCCTTAGGTATCTCCTGAGAGATTAGTTCTCTAGATTAGAGCAGGGCTCCATGACAGTTGTAAAGTATGAGGCTCATTTCCACAAGTTGGCTAGGTATGCTACTTTTATACTAGACATTGAGTATGAGAGAATTTGTTGCTTTGTTTGAGAATTAAGACTTTCCCTTTGTATGTCCATTTAGAGTTTGGTTGTTGTAGGTAGTTCTTTTGTTAAGGTTTCAGCTCATGCAAAGGTAATAGAGAAGATGCATCATGAGGCCCAAGGAGGCAATGATAAGAGGCCTAGATATTAGGGCAATTTTAATGGGACCCGCAGTAGTTCCCAATTCAGAGGTAGTAGTTTTCATGATAGGTATTATCTACGATTATCCTATCAGCCTCAGATTTAGCCCAGTCGATTAATTCAGATAGCTCTTCAGATTACTGACATAGGTTAGTCTAGTGCTAGTTATCGCCTTTGTCGGGTTAGCGGTTAGTCTTTGAAGGGTTCGTCTTCTGGCTATTATAGTCTTAGTGGTTAACTTGGGTCAATTGGATCTATTAGTGCTAGTTTAGCTCAGAGTGCATGTTACCATTATAGATCTTTTAATCATTACTCTCATGAGTACCCTAGTCATAGGGTAATTATTATTTAAGTTTAGAGTGTTCCCCTAATCAGACTAGTTTATACTGTAGCTAGAGGTGGTTTTTTAAGGTCGTAGAGGTGGTTTATAGGGTACTCCAGGATGTTCTTAGGAAAGAAGGGTAAGACGTAGGTCAGGAGTCCAGCCAAGTGATAGGCATGGTTAGTTATATACAGTACCTATTAAACTCGAGGTTGAGTCTTCGGATGTTATAACTACAGGTATGACTTTGGTGTGTTATCTGTTGAACCTTGCTTTATTTTATTTGGGATCTACTTATTCTAATGTCTTTGATTATTATGCCCCATGATTAGAGTTATCTTGGGATTTATTATATGTGCCCTTGAATGTTTCTACTCTCGTAGGTGATTTTTCAGTAGTAGATCGAGTGATCAGATCCTGTGCTATGACTATTAGAGATTTTGATACTCATCTTGATCTTATTATTCTTGATATGGTAGATTTTAATATGATTCTAGGAATGGGATGGTTATCCTACTATCATGTGGTCATGGATTGTTTTGCCAGTACCATTACCTTAGAAATGCCTGGTATACCCCCAATAATATGGCAGGGAAAGGTTAGCCGCGAGTTGATGGGGATTATTTCTTAGCTTTATGCTAGGAGGCTTATTTTAAGGGGTTGCAAGTCTTATCTTGCTTATATTTGTGATACTAGCGCAGAGTGTCCATCGCTTTATTTTGTTCCTATATTTTGTCAGTTATTATATGTGTTCCCTTCCAACCTTCCTGGTATTCCCCCTGTCCATGAGATTGAGTTTGTTATTGATCTCGAGCCTGGCACCAAACCTATTTCAATGGTACCTTATTGTATGGCCCCTACTAAGCTTAAAGAGTTGAATTCTCAACTTCAGAATTTTCTTTGTAAGGGTTTTAATGGATCGAGTATGTCTCCTTGGGGAGATTCTATGTTGTTTGTGAAGAAGAAAGATTGAACCATGTGCTTATGTATTGATTATAGTTAGATTAATAAGGTAACGGTAAAGAACTGTTATCTTATGCCTCACATTGATGATTTGTTTGACCAACTTTAAGGAGAAGCAATGTTTTCTAAGGTTGATTTGAGATCTTGTTACCATCAGTTGAGGATATGGGCTGTGGATATCCTGAAGACAACCTTTAGGACCCGTTATGGTCATTATGAGTTCTTGTTGATGTCATTTGGCTTGCCTAATACCCCATCCATTTATAGAATTTGATGAACAAAGTGTTCGTACGTTATTTGGATTCCTTGGTGATTGTGTTCATCAAAGATATCCTTGTGTATTCAAGGAGTGGAGAGGAGTGGTTTAGCATTTTGGACTGTGCTCCAGACTTTAAGAGATGCTGTACTTTTTGCCAAGTTTTCTAAGTATTAGTTTTGCCTTGAGTCAGTGACATTCCTCGGACATGTGGTGTCTAAGGATGGTATTATGGTAGACCCAACTAAGATTGAGGTAATTCGTGCTTGGGCTTGACATATGTCATCGACTGAGGTTCATAGCTTTATTAATTTTGCCAGTTATTATAGATACTTTGTCGAGGATTTTGCTACTATTTTGGTACCTATGACCGGATTGACTCAAAAGAAGGTTTCTTTCCAATGGTCTGAGGACTGTGAGTCGAGATTTGGAAAGGTCAAGGATTTTCATACTTTAGCTCCTATTTTATCTCTTCTTGTTGATGGTGAGGGGTTCACTGTCTTCTATGATGCTTTCGACGTTGGCCTAGGTTGTACATTGATGCAACAAGGTTATGTTATTGCTTATTCTTCTAGAATGCTTAAGGCTCACGAGTGCAACTAACCCACTCACGATTTGGAGTTGACGGTGGTATTTTTTGCCCTTAAGATTTCTTCATTATCCTTATGATGTACATTGTAAGCTTTTCACTAATCACCCCAGTCTTTACCATCTTATAACCCAGAGAGATCTTAATGCTAGGTGGTGTATATGGATGGAGTTACTTAAGTATTATGATATTTCCATCTTATCATCCAGACAAGGCTAATGTAGTAGCAGATGCCTTGAGTCAGAATGCTGCAAGTATGGGTAGTTTAGCTTGTATTTTAATTTCTCAGAGGTTGTTGGCATGGGACATTCAGTCCTTATCCAACTTGATATTTCATCTCGATATTTCAGATACTAAGAGGATTTTTGCTAGTGTTAAGGAGAGCTCTTTGTTATTTGAGCATATTCAGGATCGTCAATTTGAGGATAGTAAGCTTTGCTTCCTTTGTAATCAGGTGTTAAGTAGTGAGTCTGAGAGGAACACCATAGATTCTGAGGGTGGTTTGTGATTTGATAGCTGCATTTATTTTTCGAGGATTGATGACTAGATTAAGTTAATTCTACGTGAGGATCACAGCTCTAGATATTCTGTTCATTAGGGCATAGCTAAGACGTATATAGATTTGAGACAACACTATTGGTGGAGTAACATGAAGATAGATATAGTGGATTTTGTAGCTCATTTCCTATGTTGTCAGTAGGTAAAGGATGAGCATTAATGACCAGGTGAATTGATTCAGAGATTGCCCATTCCCGAGTGAAAATGGAAATGAATTACCATGGATTTTATTAGTGGTGTGCCTCGTACTTCTCGTGGTTCCAATGGTATTTGGGTCATTGTGGATCGATTGACAAAGTCAACGCATTTTATTCTTATTTAGATGTCCTTTAATGATGAGAGGTTAGCTTACATCTATGTGTGTGATATAGTCTATTTGCATGGGGTGCTCATATCTATTATTTTAGATTGGGTTCATGTTTACTTCTAGATTTTGGAGAGATTTTCAAGAAGATTTGGGCACTCAGGTAGATCTGAGTACAACCTTCCACCTATAGACCAATGGACATTCTGAGAAAATTATTTAGGTGCTTGAGGATATGCTCTGAGCCTGTGTCATGGATTTTGGAGTCTAGTGGGAGGGTCACTTAGCCTTGATAGAGTTTGCTTATAACAATAGTTATTATTTGAGTATTGAGATGGAGCCTTTTGAGGCTTTGTATGGTAGGAGATATCATTCTCTAATTGGGTGGTTTCATACTTTTGAGATTCAACCCTGTGATACTAATTTACTTTAAGAGTCGTTGGATAGAGTTAGGGTGATTCAAGATAGTTTGAGACTAGCCCAGAGTAGGCAGAAGGCCTATGCAGACCCTAGGCTTCGTTCGTTGAGTTTTGGAGTTGGTGATCAAGTATTTCTCCATATATCACCCATGAAGGGTATGATGAGAATCAAAGGAAGGGCAAGCTTAGCCTTAGATATATTGGACCTTTCGAGATTCTTTGTATGGTTGATGGGGTGGCTTATGAGTTAGATTTACCTCTAAATTTTATTGTTGTCCATCCGATTTTCCATGTTTTTATGTTGCGACAATACATTCCTGATCCATCTCATGTTCTTAGATAGTACTCAGTCTAGTTGGATGAGCGGTTAACCCTTAGGGAGGAGCTGATTCTCATTCTGGCTAGTGATGTTAGGTGGTTGCACACTATAGAGATTACTTTAGTCAAGGTAAAGGGGTGGCACCGCCTAGTAAAGGAGGCTACATGGGAGATCGAGAGTAAGATACAAACCCAGTATCTTCACCTATTTTATACTTCATGTATATCCTAATCCTTAACTTTTGCGGATAAAAAGTCCTTTAGTAGTTGATATTATAATGACCCTTCAAGTTATTTTTTGTATTTCCACTTATATTTGTTGTTAGATTTTTCAATAGCTTCCCCAAGTCATTTATAACTTGATGAAACTGATAGTTTGATTACGGGGCAGTTCATTTATATTTTAGAGCCAATTCCCTATTTTGATGTCTTCATTAGCTCCAAATGTCCACTAGGCAAAGACTTCAACCAAAACGACCTTGAATGAAAACTTTGATAGTTCCAGTAGATCCAAAACATCAATTTTTGGCTAGGTTGACCTTTAGTTTAGGTCTCGACGCACCCAGGCTCATTTTGAACTATTGGTCGGAAAGTTAAGAAATTAGAAATTGGGTGAGCAAACCATATTTTGTCGGAACGACCTTGGATGGAAATTTTGATTGCACCATTGAGTTTAGAATATCAAATTTGGTATGGTTACATAGTTCGTTTGGATATATGTAATTCCAGATGAATTCTAAGGGCTAGGCGGAGACTTGGAAAATTCTAAGTCTCAATTATTATCTGTTGCACCTGCGATCGCGAACCATGGATGGAGATCATGTTCTGGTAGCACCAGTAAGTGTCGTGATCGTAGCACTTCAAGTCGCGAACGCGACTCCTTGGGCATGCTAACAAAACTACAATCATGGTGGGATAATATCACTATCGCGACATTCTTGTCTAATATCTTGCATCGCGATTGCGAAGGTTAGGTCATGATAGCAAGACTTGAGCACCTTGTAAGGGTATAAATACTCTATTTTAACCTGACTTTGCTCATTTCTTCATCCATTTTCTTCAGGCTAAAATCCTAAATAGTTAGATAGCTTAAAATTGGAGCTTATGGGTGATTTAGGAGCTTAGCTAACACTTGTTTACGCGATTATCTTCTAATTGGTGGTAAGATTTCACCCTTTTTATGGTTGATTTTCCCCTTTTCAATTCTAAAAATCTCAAAACCTTGGAGGCTTGATTTAAGCCGTAAATTAGCTTGAATTTGACCCATTTTAGAGGGTAATGACTCCTTGAGAATGAGGGAACATTGAGTTGGTTTCAAAAATGTGATTTTTTGTAAATGAGACTCATATAGGATTTTCGGAGATTTTTGGACCCGAAGCACAGTAGTGCAATATGGGCATCATTATTCTTATATTGATGAGTAGAATGTGGTTTTGATAGCTTGGTATCTTGTGAAAGCTCCTCGGAATGGGAAATGGTGACTTAGTTGATCTTTGATCTTTCTTCGATGTCGAAGTAGGCTAGATTTTACCCCTTGTTAGATTGAGATAATTCATAGTATGTTCACAATATTGTGTTAGATTTGGGATGGGTTTTAGGTGTTGGTATGATGAATTGAAATTCTTGGGTTAGTTAGACTATTTAGGCTATTCGAAAACCATAATTTAGGCATAATTGACCTAGTTCTTAGATTTTAGGTGAATTTCCTATCTTAGAGATAATTGAGGCTTTTTTAACATCTAAAAGTGGATTTAGATACCTTAAACCTAGTTTGAGTAGATATGACTAAAATGTAATTTTGGCAATTACCGATTTGAGTCCAGAAGATGCATATGATATTGATTATACTTACCCGATTCGAGTCCATAGGATAATTATGACTTTAATTATATATTTACTAATTTGAGTTCAGTTATTGATTATATTTACTAGTTCAAGTATGACTATTGATTATATATTTATTAGTTCAAGTCTGGCTACTAATTATATTGACCGGTTCAAGTATGACTATTGATTATATATTTACAGGTTCAAGTCCCGCTATTGATTATGTTTACCGGTTCAAGTATGTCTTTTGATTATATATTTATCAATTTGAGTCTGGATATTGATTATATATAATTATCGCTGCGAGTCTGGATATGTATACTATGCTATGATGACATACTTCTTATTATATGATGACATTGGAGTGTGAGATTGATAATCTAGCTAAGTCAAAAATGAGGAAATAGTTAGCATATCATATGATATAAATGGATTCTAGTAAAATAATTATCAGTTGATAAGTGTTGAATAATTGATAAATGGTGAATATGGACAAGAGATGGCTATAGTGTGGCATGACTTCGATGAATTTCATTTATATTATGAGAGTTGATAAACGATGGTGGTGGGTTATTCTATCTTGTTCGTAGCTTCTAGGCTTATGGTGACTTACGATGGGTTATTTACTTTTTTGCACTAATTGGCATATGAGAACCAATTTTGTTGTTATGATTGTGTGTTGATGCTTTACGTTATGTTATGCTATTATTTTGATTTACTTATCAATTTATGCACAGTGACTTTGGAGATGAATCAGGTTCATTCCTACCTTGAATTAGTTATGTTGTCTTGCATTTTTTCATATTTATATCATGGTTTAGCTCAGTTGGCCGATGATGTCTACTGAGTACCCATAGTTTTGGTACTCATACTCTAATTTTGTACCTTTTTGGTGTAGATTCGATTACTAGTTACTGTTGTTGATTGACGTTCGTGTCGTGTTGATAACCAGAGATAAGGTCTGATCTTAGAGTCGGAGTCGCCTATTTCCTTTTATTTTACTTATCTCTAGTCTTTAGTTTCAAGACAAATTGTGTTGACTATTTTAGATACTTGGGTTGTATTATTTTTACTAGATGCTCTTGAACTGGCTCTACCAAGTCGTGGGATGGTATCTATGTTGATTATCTTTATCTATTTAAATACCTATTATTTATAAGTTGTGTTGTTGATTTTCACCTATGTTGGGCAATTTTCACCAATAACCCATTGTGTTTAACTTTGAGTTACAGTTTAGCTTACCCAATGGCGGGATAGGGTAAGTGCCATCATTAAATGTAAATCAGATCGTTACAATATTCCTCTTCAATTATCATTACTTAGATTATGAATATATCTGGAATCTTACAAACTGCAAAAGCAATATCCACCCTAATACAATGAATAACGTACATTAAGCTACCGATTGCACTAGCATAATCTAATTGACTAACAGATCTTCCATAGTTCTGAACAAATTTAATGGAAGCATCAAATGGAGTATTATAAGTATTTATTAATAATTAGATGATTAAATTTAAAAAGTATCTTATCAATGTAGTGAGATTTACATAAAACAAATCCCCCACTATCCTTTGTAACTTAATACATAAGATAGAAAGCTCTCCCAAGTCTCCTATTTTAAATTGAGAAGTTAGATATTTTTTAGTTTCATTTATGTCTGCCATATTGATTCTTGTAATTATTATGTCACCAACAAAAAGATAAACTAGCACTCCATAATTCTTTGTGAATTTGAAGTAAATGCATTTATCTGCTCCATTATGTTTAATTATTTGATAATGTAACACAATTAAATTTTTCATGCCATTATTTTTGAGCCTGCTTTAATCCATACAATGATTTTATCAATTTATAGATCTTTTTCTTATTTTCTAGGATAACGAACCTTTCAGGTTGCCTCATGTACATTTTTTCACTAAGATCACCATTTAAGAATGATATTTTAACATCCATTTGATGAATATGTAAATCATAGATTAATGATAATGCAAGAAATACTCTTATTGAGGTAATTGGTGACATGGGAGCATACGTGTCTAAGTAATTTACTTCTACCTTCTATATAAATCCTTCAATGTTATTCAACTAGCATTATAGTATTCTTCTAAAATTGAAGGAAACCCTTTATAACACAAATAAATTTTTTTTGTTCTCTTTAGGTATCCAAATATCCTATCTATTCCTCTTTAATAATTATTACTTGGATTATGAGTATATCTCAACAGTTTACGAACTGTAAAAGCAATATCCGGCCTAGTGCAATGCATAGTTTATATTAAGCTACCGATTGCACTAGCATAGTCTAATTGACTAATAGATTTTTCAGAGTTCTCTATCAATTTAATAAAAGCATGAAATGGAGTATTATATTCATTAATATCCAAATGATTAAATTTAGAAAGTAACTTATCAATATAGTGAGATTCACATAAAGCAAAACCCCCACTATCCTTTCTAGTTTTAATACCTAAGATAGTATCAACCTTTCCTAAATCTTTCATTTTAAGTTGAGAAGTTAAATATTTCTTAATTTTATTTATGCCTTTTATATTGATTCCTATAATTACTATGTCATCAATATAAAGACAAACTACCACTACGCAATTCTTTGTAAATTTAAAGTAAATGCATTTATCCATTCATTATGTTTAAAATCATTTAATAATACAACACAATTAAATTTTTCATGTCACTATTTTGGAGCCTGATTTAATTCATACATAATATTATCAATTTACAAAAAAAATTCTTATTTTCTAGGAGAACGAACCATTCGGGTTGCTTCATGTACACTTCTTCATCAACATCACCATTTTAAAAAGCTGTTTGTAACATCCATTTGGATGAATATGTAAATCATAGATTGATGAAAGCGCAAACAATACTCTTATTGAGGTAATTCATTCCAAAAAATCATAAGTGTCAAAGTAATCTACTTCTACCTTCTGTCTAAGTCCTTCAATGTTAGTTATCTAACTAACATCACAATATCCTTCTAAAACTAAAGAAAATCTTTTATAACACAGAGAAAATTCTTTTGTTTTTTAAGGTATCCAGGTACCCTAGATATTCATCTCCACTTATTAGTACTTGGATTATGATTATATCTTGATATTTTACAAACTGCAAAATCAATATCCAGCCTAATGCAATGCATAACGTATATTAAGCTACCGAATGTACTAGCATAGTCAATTCACTAACATATCTTTTGGATTTCTCAAGCAATTTAATAAAAACATCAAATAGAGTATTGTACTATTTAATATCAAAATAATTAAATTTAAAATGTATCTTATCAATATAGTGAGATTCACATAAAGCAAAACCCCCACTATCCTTTCTAACTTTAATACCTTATGTAGTATCAGCCTCTCTAAAGTCTTTTATTTTAAATTAACTCTACTTTAGGGTACCAAGGGTTTCATTGTCTATAGTTATGCATCCCAGATTGGTTTAGCTATTTGTTGATGCAGCATGGCGAGGTAGTTGCTTATACCTCTAGAAAGTTGAAGGTTCATGAAAAGATTTATCTAACTCATGACTTAGAGCTTTTGGCTGTGGTGTTCGCATTGAAAATTTGGCATCATTCTCTATATGGGATGCATGTTGATATCTTTTCTTATCATAAGATCCTATAGCATGTGTTCACCCAAAAAGAACTTAATCTCAGGCAAAAGAGGTGGCTTGAGTTGCTAGAGGACTACAATATGATTCTTCACTACCATCCAGATAAAGCTAATATAGTTGTTGATGCTCTTAGAAGGTTATCCATGAGGAGTCTAGTTCATGTGGATAAGGATAAGCTGGAATTAGTGAAGAGTATTCACCATTTGGCTAACCTTGGAATTCGTCTCTTGGACTCTGAGGATGGTAGTGTATTGGTGCAATAGGTGGCACAATCGTATCTTGGTTTGGAAATAAAGAAGAAACAGGTATTAGATCCTCTCTTGATGAAGATCAAGGAAGGTATGGGCAAGTAGAAGGTGATGGCCTTCGATATTGGATGTGATGGCATCCTAAGGTACCAAGGAAGGTTGTGTGGTCTCGGTGTGGATGGATTGCAAGGAAGGATTTTGGCCGAGGTGCATGAATTGCGGTAAATAGTTTATCCTGGATTGCGGTAATATGGATTTCATTACTGGCCTTTGACCATAATTAGTATGACTCCATTTGGTTTATCGTGGATAGGATGACTAAGTCCGCTCACTTCTTGCCAGTGAGGACTACTTTTTGTGTCGAGGATTATGCAAAGTTATTTCTTCAGGAAGTGGTAAATTTTAATGGTGCGCCTGTATCGATCATTTGGATTGTGGTACTCATTTTTCATCACATTTTTGGTATCTTTTTCAGCGTGGTTTGGAGACTAAAGTGAGCCTTCGTACCGCGTATCACCCACAGTAGTATGGGAAAGCAGAAAGAACTATTCAGACTTTGGAAGATATATTGCGAGCTTGTGCAATCAACTTTATTGGTAGTTGGTATGACCACTTTCATCTCATTAAATTTTCCTAAACAATAGTTACCATTCTAGCATTGGTATGGCCCCGTTTGAGGCATTGTATGAAAGGAGGTATAGATCTCCTATTGGGTGGTTTGAAGTTGGTGAAGTGGAGATTTTTGGCTTGGATTTGGTTTACCAATCTATGAAAAAGGTAAAGGTAATTTGGGATATGCTTATGACTGCCCAAAGTCGCGAAAAGTCCTATGTGGACATGAGGTGAAGGGACTTATAATTTGAGGTTGGAGATTAGGTATTCTTGAAGGTGTCTCCAATTAAGGGAGTGATGCAATTTGGGAAGAAGGGGAAGCTCAGTCCCCACTATGTTAGCCGTAGTTAGTGTTGAGAAGGGTTGGTAGCTTTGTGTATGAGTTGGATTCACCCTCTAGCATGAGTTCCATTCATCCAATATTCCATGTGTCCATGTTACGAAAATATGTGGGTGATCCTTCATTGGTTGTTCCCTTGGAGAACATTGGTATTTTGGATTCTTTTTCCTATGAGAAGGTCCCATTGAGGATCTTAGATTGGCAAGTTCTTCGGTTATGAACAAAATACATGGCTTCGGTAAAGGTTCTATGGCAGAACCAAAAGTCTGAGAAAGCTACTTGGGAAGCCGAGGAGGACAAGATATCCAAGTATCCATTTTTATTCCCTATTTCAGAAATTCATGCTTGAGGTATGTATGTATTTTTTTACATCTTTATTTTCTCTCTTTGTTAGTGGTAGATTATGAATTGCTTGGCATCTTTATTTTCTAACTTGGTTAAAGGTACGATCAGAGGCATGTAGAGTCCAAATCGTGCTTGTATTGCCTTTTTCTATCATTCGAGGATGAATGATCCTAAGTGGGGGAGACTAAAAC
>NC_061121.1:190012858-190052727 GCF_002878395.1 Capsicum annuum | reverse complement strand
TAAGCCTATCACACAAACCAATACACGAAGGGTAAAAATATAGAAATAACCCCAAGGTAAGGCTTCTTGAATGAAGCCGAACTATAAAAGTATAATAAATACAGAAAGAAACATAACAATGAAGCCATAACTCCCAAAACTAGGTGTCAACAATATAAGAACTTATCTAGTACAACTCGAATCCAAGGAAATACATAAGATATCCAAATAGAAGAGAAACTCTATCTCTAAAATGAAAATAATGACATAGTCGATAAAAAAAGGTAGCAGAAGACACCTGGATGCCTGAAAATCATCAACTACCTTGAAAGCTCGAACAATAACCTGAGTCAAGTAACATGAGGTGCACCCAAGCCTGAATCTGCACCACAAGGGTATGGTAGGAGTGAGTACAATCCACTTGTACTCAGAAGGTATCATAGGCCGATCGAGCAAAGTAGAAAATAAAGTACACAAAATACACACTAAGGGCACATCACCTACAATCAGAAAATGTCCCACAACGGTATCCCACACCGCTTGCACTAACAGGTCTAATATATCACAAATGCAAATACAATACAGCAAGTATAACATAATTATACATTATATCATATGCAAGTATAAAAAGGAGAAGAACATGCATTTACAGGATGGTCAATTATATGTAATAAGATATATAGAAAGTAGACATATAACAAGTCAATACGTAAATTATATCATAATATCATAACAGTAAAGCAAATACAATGTATAAGATGATGATGATGATGATGATGCTGATGATGATGATCATAATCCACGAGGTTGGCATACAGCCTTGAGGTTGGCCCAACCCCTTGAGTTTGGCACACAGCCTTAAGGTTGATGCACGGTCATCGAGTCTTCTCTGGAATAATCCTTCGAAGAAGGTTCATAATATCCCTTATCCAATACGAATCTTCAGTATTTTCAGTGTTTTTAGTGTTTCCAGTATTTCCAGGATTTTCAGTATTTTAAGTATTTTCAGTATTTCTAGTATTTCTAGTATTTCCATAAATTCTAGCATTTTCAAAGCACATACATAACATAAGATACAAATCATGCACAGATACGCGACAATAAGTATTTATAAAGCGATAAAACAACAACAGAAATGATGTGTATGATGACATGAGAGTGATAATGCAATGATTGAAACCATTCAAAATGAGTACTTCCACAACCAATCCACATGATATATTTCCACAACCAACCATAATATTACAATTCCACAATCACATAAGCCAATATTCACTCATTATTTTCACTATCCATGAATTTTTCACATAGTTCATATGCCTACAAAGAATGAATATATCACAATGCTCCAAAGGCACTATAATAGTTATTTCTAATAACACAATACAATTATTCACATGTATTTTAGGCTATCAACATCACATAAGACTCTGCATTGTCACACATATCACATTATATCTCAGATTCAACAATTACATCATATTCAGGCCCCACATGGGCACAACATATAGATAGCCATTTTTTATGATTATTTCTTGCCATTATCATGCATTTTGGTATATAAATTAACTACCTAGCCCAGTCTGAAGAGTTAAGCCATAACCTGCCTCGAAAGTCGAAACCAACTAACTACACTTCAAACACATGACCTTAATTCTCACGAATAATTCTAAAATAAATTAAGATCAAGAAATATAGAATCTACGCATCAAAACAAAGAAAATAATACTCATATTACCTACTTTTGATTTGGGGTCAAAATGGACCCTTGAAATAGGTTGTCAAAAAAAGGACAAAATCAAAACTTTATTTCAACAACATGTTTTCCATACTTTTAGGAATCTACAGCTGAAAATTCAAGTAAAATTGAATTAAAAATGAGGTTTAAATCGAAGAAAAATCATTTTTAGTCTTTACCGAGTAAAATCTTTGAAATTCGTTTTAAAATCAAGAATCGAAGTTATTTTGAAGATGAAATCGAGGAAAAACAAGTAATTTAGGTTGTTGTTGCAACCTAGTGCACCAGATTTTCTAAGTCCAAAACAGACTTCGACGAGGTGATCGGGATTTGTTCGAAATTCGATATACGCAAACGAACTGTGTAACCACACTAAATCCAACTCTCTGGACTCAACGACGGTATCTTATTTTTGAAAAAATATTATTTTAATAGAGTTGACCCCTGAAATTTGAAATCACAATTTTTCAAATCGAGGGTCGAAATGAGATTTAAAAAATGTAAAACCTAACCAAACATGTTACCTCCCTAAAATTGACATTTCAGATCTGGTGGCGCAGTCCATTCAGACATCCATCACACATATCATAGATAACCATATAAGTCTATTATAAGTATCTCGAAGCCTCCAAAAACCATAATATCGCACAAAAGGCACCAAAATGCATCGACAACCGTGTCAATCATTTCCATACCTCATAAATACCACAATGCAATTATGGAAGGGGTAAAATAGTTAAATCACACAAAAATACATATTTCACATATTTCAACAAATTTTTAGGTCATTACAAGTATTTTTTTGTACTTGTCCCATTCAGATTTCTCTAAATTTTAGAAATTCTTGAACTCCTATTTCGATAATGGGTGATTGCACGAGTTGAGGAAGACTAACGGTTATGATGTATGAATATTGTATAAATAATATATATAAAAGTATATATATTGTTGATACACAATTATATAGTATTTTATATACAATATATATATATATATATGTGTGTGCGCGCGCGCGGCCATTTTATTTATGGATCATACAGTTGTGTAAGGACGTATAAGACTATCATTTTTTGGTATGTATGTATAACTATTACACGATTTATATTCAACTGATATATTATATACATGCGGTCATTTTTTATTGTACAGTATCGATACATACATTATAAGATTGTATAAATAGTTATACAATATCGATACATTATATAACTGTTTGTACAATTTCGTTACACGTTTATAGATCATTTATATAATATTAATTCATTGGTATACATTACATAACTATTTATATAATATGGATATATTAAAATAGCTATTTATACAATGTTGATACACGTTTATACACTATACCATATAGATGCATTACATAACTATTTATACAATATCAATACATTATATATACATTACACATACAACGGTTATTTGTGTTGAAGATTTCTTTTGTCACTTGTATGGAAGAAAGAGTGAGAAATTCGCACCACCATGCTATTTCTATTTTTTAGTCTGGGAAAAAAACTGAGAAGCTGATACATTAGCAACATTCACTACCAAAAATTGCAGTTATTACCCATGATTTTTTTTAACCATTTAGCCATGGGTCACGCATGACAATAAAGAGGGTCTTTTGACTTAATTTTGGGCTATTTTTATGTAAAAAAAATTATGACTATATTTGTTGCAAAGTAATTATTTTATCTATATCTATCTATATTTATCTATTATATTAAAAGTATGAATGACCTTAGAAATATTATTTGAACTTTTAGCCCTTCATTAAAAGTTTCCGCTTTAGATAAAATCCTCTTTTTACTATTTTTTTTTCAATTATTCTATAATTATCTTTATAATACTGGTATTTAATTTGAAGACTAAAACGTGTAATGTTTTTTTTTTTTTGTATGTGTCGAAAAATTATAAAGAATGTAACTAAAAAGAAAAAAAAAGACCTAACAATCATTATTATTTTTACCAAAATTTTTGTACCGAAAATTAATACTTTTGTAATCAAATTGGTGTGATGTGTAAGAGTACAATTTAAAAAGAAGACGCAAAAATTTTACTTGTATAAATACTTTTATTTTACTTATTTTTCTTATTAATCTAGGTAAGAATTCTTCATATGTAACCCTTCTAAATTAATTATAAATTTACCTTATATAGAAGAGAATTTTTACAATTCTATTCAAATACTATTTTGTATCAAAGTTTACAACAACCACACCGTCTTTTTACTATACTACTTCCGTAACTTTAAATAGCATAGGCTCTGATATCAATTGTAGGGAGTGCAGATACATTGTGTGGTAAAATAGATCTATTATATCTATTTTTATTTGTGCGTGGATATTTCTTAACTTCTCTAAATATTTTTATTTTTATTTTTATTTTGAGTTTATTTATGTTAGTTTTATCAATATTCATATCTTAGGGGGTGATTATATGGTAATTGGTTAAATGCTTTACTATAGTATTCTTTATTTTTTTTTCTTCATTTTTGTAATTCTTCTATATTATTTTGAAGGTATTCTAAATATTATATATCTTTTGTTTCAAAATATCCAATTAGATTATCTTTCATAAGTTTTTCTAATAATATTATTCCTTCCATATTTTGTCTCGAATATTTAAAATATTCATAATCTATCATTTTATCTTGTAGTAATTGCAGCGTTACAAATTTCTGTATAATAATTTATCCTAATTGTACTGTAATGTATATCCAATTCTAGATTTTCAATGCTATTTATTATCTTTTATTGATCTTCTCGTAGCGAGTTTTTTAAATTATATAAACTATCACATGTACTTTTTTCTAAATTTTCTAGGGTTTCTTCTATCCATTTTAATTTTTCTTTTAGATTCTCCATTATTTTTCTAATTCGGTTTTGATAATTAATTTCTTCATTTAGATTATCTTTATTTTCTCTAGTTTTTCTAATATATTCTAATATTTCTTAATCTGACTAATATCCGTCTGGTAATTATCCAGGTATAACTGTTCTATCCAATTTATAGTTTCTATTTCATAGTCTAATACTTTTTCTAATATTATTATCTTAATATCTATAATTTTTATATCTCTAAGTATATATAAGATTACTATTTTAATATTATCTATCACTTAAAATTGGTTAAATACTTTATTATAATATTTTTTAGTTTTTTGTTTTAATCTCATTAATTCTTCTATATGTTCACTAAGAAATTGTATGTATTTTATATCTATTTTCCAAGATTCTAAATAAATAATTTATCATAATTAGTATGTGGGTTTGGTATGTAAGTATTTATAAGAGTAGTTTGGTAGGTGTGGTATATAATTAATTCTAGTCATAAAATATCTATCAAATATTTTTTCCAATATGATTTTTCTTATATCTACAATTTCTATATCCTTAAGTACATATAAAACGAGTATTTTAAATTTATCTTTCATTTCGTCAGATAAATTATCATCCATTTTTCATAAAATTGCTATTTTCAAAATATTCCCTTTAATCATGCACATAACAAAATATGATCACTTTAGATTGCTATATACTAGATTATTCTTAAATAACATATTCTTCGGTCACTATTAGCATGGTAATCTGGATACTTTTCCCTTAAACAACGCCTCTACTCTGGTTACTCCCCTATCATGGCTTTTTTTGCCTCACCGATTTCACCTTTAGGATGGCATAGTTCTTAGGAATTTTTCTCCTTTTCCACTTTGCTAATAAATTTCTTAACATGCTATTTTTTGAATAATTCTACTATAAAGCAACTAACATGAACTTATTTTATCATATCATGATTGTTAGGAATTTATGAATTTAGCTATTCATAATAGTAAATGAATATACCTGTTCTGGTAGTTTTGATAATTCTAAGCTTTGTTCCTCCATAGATTTTTCTATTGAAATATACCTATTTTTTAAATAATCAAATTATTTGTTGTATATAAGAGAGAGTTTTTTGCTTCAATCGTATGAAAGCTTACATTCATCTGAGTAAGTGCTCATTTATTTATATTCTTAGAAATGAAAATGCGTACACTATTTTTCTTTACATCTGTCAGCTACTTTAAAAAAGTAAAGAAAAATGTCTCTGCAAAGTCCTAAAGCTAATTTTTACACATGTCTAATCTAATAATGGCACAACTTGTCAAAAAAGACTAAGAAAGGTCAAAAAGCCTAAGGCTACTCACATAATAATTTACGTAAAGCTATCTAGCTATTTTAAATCTTCCATATGTCTTTTTCACCTTTAATAACTTGAATTACTTTCTTTGTCTTCTTTCTTTATCCGTAGTTATCTTCTCTGTATCTCCATTATTGCTTCATATCTTGCATCTTTCAGCTATTGTTTTTATCTTCTTCTATTTCAGTTGAACTTCTGGGACAATATTATCTTCTCTATTACATTTTGAACATTGATGGTCTGGATATTTATGTCCAATTAACTTGCAATATATGGTTAATAATTCTTCCAAAATAAATTTTTCTCTAATAGCTCTGGCGATAGGTTTTTTCGTCAAGATCCATTGTCTAACGTCTTTCATATCTGCTTCTCGTAGTTCCTTCAAATTTGAGTATACTATTATATTACCTCTTGAATAATAAATCCATATGGGATTTCTGTTGCGATAAGTGTTTGCTAACTCTTGAAGAATTGTGGATAGCCCGATAATTCTCTTATTTGCATAAAAAATTGGTATCTCAATTCTAGGTATTTTTGGTTGTGGAATAATATCTTCTGGTATAATCATATCTCGGGTCATTCCTATTTTTACAACTTGTATGGGTGATTTAACTTCATCATACAATATCTCTACTGGTGCCGTGTAAAATTTTATAAAAAATAGGTTACTTTTGGTTATTCTTTTAAAAATGTTAAATGAATCATATATTTCTGGTATATTGGATATTTCATTTCCGTCTTGGGTATATATGGTACTAAGTAGTCCATATTCGTAACAGGTTTTAACTAGATTTGGATTGGTTTTGGGTAAAGTAATTTGCTTATTGTATCCGGTTAGCTTCTGGGTTATATAATTTGTATGTGGTTCTTGGATGTTTATAGCTCTGGGGTTAGTATTTAAGAAGGTTTGTATTTGGTAAATATTTTCTGTGTATGTTCGGGTTGTATAGTTGTAGATCTTTTTATCTTGGTTTAAACTGTCGCGGTATGTGGTAATTTGTGGGGGTATGAACATGGGATCTTTTGGTGTATTTGGAATATATGGCTTATCAAATAGCTTTTTTAGGGTCATATTTGTATTTTTCCTAACTCCTTTGCTTGTACCTGTAGAAATAGATTGATAAACGTTATGGGTTTTACGGAGTATCCCAACGTCTCCTTCTAGCTCTGAAATTTTAATGTCTTCTGATCGACATAGCTCTGCACAATGCTAAGTTATCTGATTTGTAGCTTCAGACTTCAGTTTTTTTTCATTAGTCTTTAGCTTTTCTATTTCATTACTCATACTGTCCACTTTTATTGAAAGCGTAGTTAGAGCTTTGAATATCTTTTCTAAAGTATCATCTTCTATTATATCAGTCTGTGTAGCTTTGTCTTGATATGTAATCTACAATAACATTTTTGTTAGTACTAATTACTTCAATTGTAAATGTAAAATTTAATATATTCAATACTAGTCTCCGAATATCTTTTGTTGTAACTGAATTTTGTATTTTCTTTGTTAGCCACCAACGTACCTATGTATTATCTGTTCATACAATAAACTAGTTATATACAATATATGGCTCAAATGCTAATAAACATTTATATAATGAGCATAATTCTTTTCTATTTATTTTCCATTTTATTTCTGTTTCATTAAACGTACCTGAGTAGTATCTACAATGGTGTTCTAATTTTTCTTCTTCATATTTATATTTAAGTACTCCTCCATAACTACATTCACTAGCATCTGCTTCTACTATATATATAAATTTTTTATTTTCATCTGGAAATTGTAATTTTGGTAATTCTTTACAAAGTATTTTTATTTTCTGAACCTATTTTTTGTCTTCTTCATTGTAATTATATTGTACATCCTTTTTTAATTTTTTCTGTAAAGGCTTTAGGTTTTCTGCTAATTTTGGTATATATTCTCTTACTTGGTTTACTAATCTTAAAAATGATTGTAATTTCTTTTTTGTATCTAATTCTTCTTTTGAATTTATTATTTTTTGTACTATATGTTGTTGCACTTTTACCACTTTTATCTATTTGTATTCCTAAAAATTCTATTTGATTTTTCATAATTTCAGCTTTCTTCTCACTTAAACTTATTCCTGAATTTTCTATTATATCTGTAAATTATTCCAATAACTTTAAATGTTCTTCTTTTGTTTTTGTATATAATAGTATATCATCTATGTATACTATACAATTAGGTAATTTTTTAAAATAACTATCCATAAAATGTTGGTATCTACCTGGTGCATTTTTACATCCAAATGGTAGTACATTCCATTTATAAAATCCTTGTGGTACCGTAAATGCGGTTAATTCCTTAGATTCTTCTTCTAACTTTAAATGGTAAAATCCTGATTTACAATCAAATTTACTAAAGTAATTATATCCTTGTATTTGTCTTATTTTTAATATCTTATTTGGTATTGGGTAATTATATGTCATAGTTTTTGCATTTAAATTTCTATAATCAATAGCCATCCTACTTTTTCCTCTTTTTTGTTCACTATGTTTATTTACTATAAATGTTGGGCTATTATGTTTACTATTATTTTTTTGTATATATTATTTTTCTAATAATTCTTCTATGTGCATTTTAAATTCTTTTAAATCATCAACATTATATGTTAATGGTTTCTGGGTTATTATGCTATTTTTATCTATTAATTCAATTTTTATAGTAGTTTTATATTTTTCCCATCCTTTTAATGGATCTTCACTATATAATTGTTCTAATTTTTTCTTAATCATTTCTATCTTATTTATTGAAAATATAGTTATTTCCTTTTTATTTATTTAAAATATGACTAGTTCTATTGTATCTTCAGTATTTTTTATATTTTTTAATTTTTGTGTAATTTTTTCACTTCCTTCTATCCAATCAGTTTTCTTTCTTATTTTATTAGTAACTCTTTTTGTTCTTACTTTCTGTTTACATGGTGTTGTAAACCACCAATCCATTCTAGTTATTATATGTGGGTATAATATATCTAAAAACGGTATTCCAAAAAGCATATCTTTTGATGTTAGCTCATAATTATAGATTTCTTCTATTGTTAATATTTTATCCCATACTTGTGTTTTTACATTCTTAGCTTTATAAGTAATTAAGTTTCCTTCATTATTAAATCCTTTAACTATTATTGGTGTTTTAATTTATCCCATTTACTTTTTGGTAAACAATTATATCTACATAAATTAGTTTCTGCTCCTGTATCTATCATAGGCGTATAATATCTACTGTAATACCCTTCTACTACTATCTTCATTAATACATATATTTTCATATCATATTAAAGCTCTTCTTAAGAATAATTTCCCTCTGTTGTATGTTATGGATAATTGTGTATATTCTATATTGTATGGTTTTACTTGTTCTAGCCATTTTATTCCTAATATTATGTCTGCTTTTTGCATTTCTTCCTTTACTTCAAATTCTATTTTTATTTTTCTAACGCCTATCGTTATTTGTTTTTCTGCTATATTTTTAGTGTTTATTAAGATTCTTGGTAGATCTGGGCATAAATTATTGTCAGATTTTATTTTCTCATTTTTTATTAGATATCTTGCTATATAATTTTCTTCTTATCCTGTATTTAAGAGTATTAAATATTCTTTTTCATTTATTGTTCCTATTATGTAATATTGGTTTAAATTAGTTGTTGAACTTATTTCATAACTTGGTTTTTTTTATGAACTTGATGATTCTGGTTTTTCATAAATTATTCTTTTTGTAGTACTTATTCTATCATTTATTATTTCTAAATTTTCTTCTATATCTATGTCTCTATAACTATAATCATTATTATCAATTATTTTTACAAATTGTTCGAAAGGACTTTCTATTTGTATTTTGTTAATTTTATTTTTTTCCATTATTTTATGTTTTATTGTTAATACATATAGATTTTTACATCTTGCTGTAAATATTTTACTTCCTGGGGTTAGTTCTATTCCTGATATTTTCCAATATAATACTAATGATTTATCTATATTTTTATCTGTTATTGTTACTGAATAATTTGCACTTATTATAAATTTAAATTTTTGGTATATTAAATTTCCTTTTATGGCAGTTATTATACTTTTTTCTGTAGGTTTTATAATTCTATCATCTGCTAGGTATATTTCTATTGGTGTATCTATTCCTTCTCTAAAACATGCTTTTATCAATATCTCTGTTCCTCCAAGGTGTACATATTTTATTGGGTCTTTACTTTTGATATCGTTTATTTGTTTATTAATTATTATTTTTGTTACTAGTGGTATACTAGCTCTTCCTTTTACATATCTACAATCTATTACATGTTCTTTTTGAATTACTACATAGTATTCTTCTTTTCTTCTACTAAATATGTTTTTTATTGTTGGTATTTTAAATATTTTTCTACACTTAAATCTAATTCTTTTTCCTTTTATTTCATCAAATATATGACTATCAAATATTATTTTTTGATCTGTTCCTTCTTCATTTAAATATTCTTCCTTTGTTATTATTTTTATATCTTCTTCAGTTATTTGGTTTATTCTTATATCTTCTTCAATCATTTAATTCATCTAATTCACTATCTATTTCATTCTCTGAAATTTCATATATACTATCTTCACTTTCTAATTCGTAATCTATATAATTTATCTGCATATATTCTGTATTTTCTATTTTTATTTTTGATATTTGTTTATTTTTTGGATTTTTAGGTAATTTACAATCTTTAGCTAAATGTCCTAATTTTCCGCAATTATAACAAGTACATTTTTTTATAGATTTCTTTTTCCTATATGGTCTTTTATGTTTATAATTTTTTACATAATATCTTTTTCTTGGTTTCTTATATTTATATTTTGGTTTTTTGTATTTCTTATATTTCTTATGTCTTTTTCTTTTCTTATAATTTTTTTTCCCATCCAAATTGAGGTGCTATTTTATCTTTGCAACATGCTAAATTTCTTCTTAATGTTTTTTCTATTTTTATTTCTTCTCTATATTTTTCACATAGGTTTCTATACCATTGTTGTAAAAATTTTATTCTTGCTCCTAAAGTATCTACTATTTTTGCTTCATCCCAACTTTTTATTATTTTTGAACTAAATGGTTCAGGTAATTTATTAAAATATAATTTTCTTATTTCTTTACTTTCTTCTCTATTATATGTTCCTTTATAATAATATTCTTTAAACGCGCAAGTATACTCATCTATGTAACACATATTACATATTGCTAATTTTAATATTAAATTCCTATTTTTGTCTTTCTCTTCATTTTGTTCTTCTTCTGTTGTTGTCATGCTGCTAAATTTGTTTTTTATAACTATTTCATATTTTTTTAATAATTCTATAGGTGTTAATTTAGCTGTAGTTGTTGATGATGTTTCTTTTGTAGGTTTGTTAGTTCTTAATACTCTTTTATTATTTTCAGTTAGATTTGAAAACCATAATTTCACTGTTCCTATTAGTGTTCTTTCTCTATATTCTGGTGCATCTGTTACGTTTATATTATTATCTAATAATTGTTTTGTCATATATCCTATCCATAATTATATTATTTTTTCTGTATCTATTGCACAATCTAAGTCTAAAAAGTTATAATTTTTATTAACTATTTGTTTTGGTGTCCATTTGTCATATTCATCTTTTAGATTATATCTTTTAAATTTATTCTTATAATATGTAAGTTTTCTTATTTCTGATGTTCTAGGTATTATATTTTCATCTTTTTTTTATCAAGAGTATTTATTTCTGTGTTTCTATTTTCTAAGTTTTCTTCATTAATTACTTCTTGTTTTTCATTGATTTCTAAACTTTTTGTAATTGTTAAGATTTATGTATATGTTTCACTATCTTCCGAATCATAATTATCTGTTTCTTCAACATCTATTGTATTTATTTCTAATTCCCTGGTTTCTATTTATTGCTTATTTCTAATTTTTTTAAAATTGATTTATCTCATTTAATAATTTTTGTTTTTTATGTTTTTATTCTTTTTCTTTTTTTCTTTTTTCATACAAATTTTTAGCATTTGTAGTTCTTTTTTTAATTCAGCAATCCTTCTATTTTTAGTTTCTTCTATTTTTCCTATTTCTTCTGTAGTTTGTTGTTTTATTTTTTCTATTTTCTTTTTTCTATCTATTTCTTCATTTTCTTTTTCTATTCTTACCAAAGCTTTCAATTTATCTTCTAATTTTAATTCTTCTTTTTTCTGACATTAAATATAAATGTTCATCTTTTTTCTTATACCTTCTTCCTAGATTAGAAAATACTATTTTTATTTTTAATCCTTCATGGTTTTCATATATTTTTTCATCTATTATAAATTCTTCTTTGTTCATTTTTTATTTAATTGTTAATAGATAATGTTGGTATGTATATTCTAGACTATCTATTATCGATTCTAAATTTGATATTTCTTCTTTTTGTGCATTTATTGAGTTTTTACTAACTCCGACAATTACGTTATATTGTAGTCTTTCTATCCTTATTTTTAATTTTTTTACATTTTTTAGATATTATTTGCTTTAATTCTTTATATTTTGGTAATTTTTGTACGTTATCATCTAAATAATATTTTGGGAAATATCTAAATGTAGTTTTATCAGATAAGTCATAATTAATAAATTAATCAAATAAATCCAAATATATACTACTTCCGTAACTTTAAACAACATAGGCTCTGACACCAATTGTAGGGGGTGCAGATACCTTGTGTGGTAAACTAGATGTGAAATCGGTGAGGCAAGAAGGCCGTGATAGGGGAGTAATCAGAGTAGAGGTGTTGTTTAAGAGAAAAGTATCCAGATTATCATGCTAATAGTGACCGAAGAACATGTTATTTAAGAATAATCTAGTATATTGCAATCTAAAGTGATCATATTTTGTTATGTGCATGATTGAAGGGAATATTTTAAAACTAGCAATTTTATGAAAAATGGATAATTATTTATCTGGCGAAATGGTAGATAAATTTAAAATACTCATTTTATATGTACTTAATGATATAGAAATAGTAGATATAAGAAAAATCATATTGAAAAAAATATTTGATAGATATTTTATGACTAGAATTAATTATATACCACACCTACCAAACTACTCTTATAAATACTTACATACCAAACCCACATACTAATTATGATAAATTATGTATTTAGAATCTTGGAAAATAGCTATAAAATACATACAATTTCTTAGTGAAAATATAGAAGAATTAATGAGATGAAAACAAACAACTAAAAAATATTATAATAAAGTATTTAACCAATTTTAAATGATATTTAATCTTAAAATATTAATCTTATATATACTTAGAGATATAGAAATTATAGATATTAAGAGAATAATATTAGAAAAAATATTAGACTATGAAATTGAAACTATAAATTGGATAGAACAGTTATACCTGGATAATTACCCAAATGGATGTTATTCAGATTAAGAAATGTTAGAATATATTAGAAAAACTAGAGAAAATCAAGATAATCTAAATGAAGAAATTAATTATAGAAACCGAATTGGAAAAATAATGGAGAATCTAAAAGAAAAATTAGAATGGATAGAAGAAGAAAATTCAAAGTAATTTCATTAAAGAAGTCACTTTTTGTAACGATCAACTTTTTGATGAAATATGTGAATTGTGTATTTCTAAGTGATTTAACTGTTTTACCCCTCCCCGCAGTTGCATTATGATATTTCTAGAATGTTGGAGTGATTGGCACTGTTTTTTATGCATTTTAGTACCATTTATGTCATATTGTGATTTTTGATGGCTTCGAAAGCCTTACTTTGGACTTATGTGGATATCTTTTGATTCGTGCGGCGGATGGCTGAACGGGCTGCACCAGCAGCTCTGAAATATTGAATTAGGATGGTAACAAATTCGGTGTTATTTTACAGCTTTTAAATCTCATTTCAATCCTCGGTTTGGAAAATTATAATTTCAGATTTCAGGGGTCAAATTTGTGAAAATGATGTTTTTTTGAAAATTTGATATCGCCATTGAGTTTAAAACATCGAATTTAGTGTGGTTACATAGTTCGTTTGGATATATCAGACTTAGAACGAATTTCGGGTGCCCTGCCGAAGTCCGTTGGGACTTGGGAAAAAATCTGCACTATAAAATAGTAGATTTTTCTGCTATATAGCAGTGTCTTTTCCCTTTTTAACCAATTTTGTCCATTCTTTCACCTTGCCTCTTAAGAGTTAAATTCCAAAATAGTGTGAGAGATTAAAAGTGAAGCTTGTGGGAGCTTGGGAAGCTAGATTAATATATATTTCTTGATTCTATTACGGATTTAAGGAAAATAATCACCCTTTTCTTAGTAATTTTTTGACTAATTTTTCAAAACTCAAAAAAAGCTTAGGGCTTGATTTTAAACCTCAATTTCACTTGTATAATATTTTAATCTTACAATTACTAGTTTTTCATCAATTTAACCTTCAAAACAACTCTGATTCTTGATTTTAGCTTGAATTTCAAAAACTTTACCTGGTAAAGCTTAAAAATAATTTTTCTTCGATTTGAACCTCATTTTTGACTCGATTAGACTTGGATTCAGTTGTAGATTTCTAAAAATATGGAGAACACGATTTAAAGTAAAGTTACGATATTGCCCTTCTTTTTCAAATATCCATTTTGAGAATCCATATTGACCCCAAATAAAAAGTAGTCAATATTGGTGTTATTGGTTTTGTTTTGATGCAGAGATTATATATTTGATATTTTTAGAAGAGTTTGAGAAAGTTTATGAAAAGTAAGGTCGTGGGTTCAAAGTGTAGCAGACCGATTTTGGCTTTTGAGGTAGGTTATGGCTTAACTCTTTCAGACTCAGTTGGATAGTAAATGATGATATAAAATTCATTTTAAGAATAAGAACCAATCATGGAAAATGGCTATCTATGTGTTGTGCCCGTGTGGGGGTCTATATGTAATGTAATTAGTAAAATTGAGATATTATGTGATCGTATGGGGTCCTATGTGATGTTAATAGCCTTGAATATATGTGAATAATTGTATTGTATTATTGAAATGCCTAATGTGATACTATTGGTTTATTGTGATTTATTTTATACTTGTTGTTATATAAGACATATAGAAATTCATAGATGAAACTAAAATAATGAATGAATATTGACTCACATGGTTGTGGAAATATGTAATTATGGTTGGTTGTGGAAATATATCATTGTGATTGGTTGTGAAAATACTCATTGTGATTGGTTGTGAGCATTACATACTCATATCATACTTATTCATGAAACATTAGTGCCACCAGGCGGACTATTCAGGTTTTGGACGATATGCTTTGTGCATGCGTGATGGAGTTTAGTGTCTAGTGGGAGCAGTATTTGGCTTCAAAAGAGTTTGCATGTACCATTCTAGTATTAATATGGCTCCTCATATTGATATGGCTTCTTTTGAGGCATTGTATGGTAGGAATTTTCGCTCCCCAGTGGGTTGGTTTGATATGTTAGAGGTAAGACCTTGAGGTAAGGACTTACTTTGTGAGTCTTTGGATAGAGTTTGGGTTATTCAAAATAGACTTAGAGTGACTCAGAATAAGTAAAAGTGCTATGCTAATTGTAGACTTCATTCCTTGAGATTTGGTATTAGTAATCGAGTTTTTCTTTGAGTTTCACCCATGAAGGGTGTGGTGAGGTTTGGGAAGAGAGGCAAGCTTAGCCCCAGATATATTGCTCTATTTAAGATTCTTTAGATAGTTGGTGATATGGCTTATGAGTTGTCTTTGCCCCTAATCTATTAGTTGTCCATCCAGTTTTTCATGTTTGTATACTTTACCGTTACATTCCTTATGAGTCCCACGTTACTCATTAGTAGTCAGTTTTTTCGGATGAGTAGTTATCTTTTGTTGAGGAGCCAGTCTCCATATTGGCTAGGGATGTTAGGCAATTATGCTCTAGAGTGATCCCTGTGGTTAAGGTCCAGTGGCGACATCGACCTGTAGATGAGGCTATTTTTGAGGTCGAGTTTGATATGAATAGTTCTTATCCTCCTCTCTTTATTGATTCAGGTATTTCTTTGCCTTAATTCAAGGACGAACTAGAATTTTAGTGGTGGATGATGTAACGACCAACTTTTTGATAAAATATGTGAATTATGTGTTTCTGAGTGATTTGACTATTTTACCCTTTTACATAGTTTCATTATGGTATTTCTAGGGTGTGGGGGAGATTGACACTGTTTTTATGCATTTTGATACCATTTAACCGATATTGTAATTTTTGATGGCTTTAAGAGTCTTATTTTGTACTGATGTGGATATCTTTTTATTCGTGGAATGGATGGCTGAATAGGCTGCACCAAAAGATCCGGGATAGCAATTTTAGGGTGATAACATGTTTGGTGTGATTTTATGGCTTTTAAATCTCATTTTGATCCTCGATTTGGAAAATTATAATTTCAGATTTCGGGAGTTAACTTTGTAAAAATGATATGTTTTTTGTAAATCTAATATGGTCATTCAGCCCGAAACATTGAATTTAGTGTGTTTGCATAGTTCTTTTAGATATATCGGAGTCTAAATGAATTTTGGGCACCTCGTTGAAGTCCGTTTGGACTTTGGAAAAAATCTGCACTATATATAGCAGATTTTTCTACTATAACAGTTTTTTCCCCTTTTTGGCCCATTTTGTCCATTCTTTCACCTTGTCTCTTGAGAGTTAAAACCTAAAATAGTGTGAGAGCTTAAAAGTGAAGTGTGTGGGTGCTTGGAAAGTTAGATTAACATCTATTTCTTGATTCTATTACGTATTTAAGGTAAAAATTCACCATTTTCTTCATAATTTCTTGATTAATTTCTCAAAACCCGAAAAAATCTTAGGGCTTAATTTTAAACCCCAATTTCATTCCTTTTCACTTGAATAATATTTTAATCTTATAATTTCTAGTTTTTCATCAATTTAACCTTCAAAACAACTCTAATGCTTGATTTTAACCCAGTTTTCAAAGAGTTTACCCGATAAAGCTTAAAAATGATTTTCTTCAATATGAATTTTATTTTTAACTCAATTTGACTTGGATTTTCAGCTGTAGGTTCCTAAGAATATGAAAAACATATTTTGGAAGTAAAGTTATGATTTTTCCCTTCTTTTTTGAAAATCCATTTCGGGGTCCATATTAATCCCGAACTAAAAGTAGTCATTATGATTGTCATTGGTTTTATTTTGATGCGTTGATTCCATATTTGATGTTTTTAGAGGAGTTTGGAATTGTTCATAAAAAGTAAATTTATGGGTTCGAAGTGTTGCGGACCGATTTTGGCTTTTGAGGTAGGTTATGACTTAACTCTTTCAAACTGGGATGGGTAGTAAATAGTGATATAAAATGCATGTTAAGAGTGAAAACTAATCATTAATGACAAGAGTAATCATGTCCTTGGCCTTAACCCCGGAAAAAAGGTATTTATCCACCCATGGATGTAACAAGAATCATAATTAAACAATCCATGTATAAATCCAAGAATAAACTAAAATAATGCAATAAAAACCCTGTTTTAATCCTTCTCCAATGTTTGATCAAGTCGTAAGGTCATCCAAGATGTTAACATAAATGTTTAAGAGTCTTATTTATGGACGAACAAAGCTGCCCGTTTTTAACATAACATTGTGTCACACCAATATTGCGCCATCAAGGCAGCATGGCATGGCCTAATCATGGTGGGATACTGAAAATTGCATCATGGAATTCAGATAAGGGTGTGCCACAGCCTTAACGCGGTATCTAGGCAGTGTGACACATCAATGTGTCTATATTTTTCAGATTTATCTAAGCCTTGCTCCATGCATTTGTCCCTTCATTCCAAGATCTGTGGTGGTGTTTCCTCTTGATTTCCAACTTGTGTTTCACCCATTTATCATCTTTATTGACTGATCAAGAATCCTATAACATAAAACATCACAATTTTGAGCTCAGAACAACCTAGAATCCAACACGATGAACTAGAATGAACATAGCTCAAGCTAAGAGTACTAGTTTTCGCATTTGAACTTTCACTTCATGTTTTGACTAAAACTCATTGTGAACACAACTTAAACACTACAAACACATAGCTAAACACTTAGATGCTCATATATACACAGATTACATCATTACACAGATGAGATGTCCTCAAAACTAAGCTAAATAAGGTCGAATAACAATACTTAGGTGCATAAATCCACCTAAGATCACCACCCCATACTTAAAGCCTTGTTCATCCTCAAACAACTCTTCACATAAGCATCAAGATCATTAGAAGACTTCAATACCACTACTATAAGCAAGACACGGAAACTATCACTACAATGACTACACAGATAGCGAGTTTCACACTAAGCACATTATTTATAGCTGAGGGATCAAGAACACTACTTCGAAACATCCTAACCTCAAGAATTGACTCACCAAGTTGGCAAACTCATACATATTACTCAATCAAAGAGATAATACAAATTACCTAACTATCATCAAGTATGTGCCCTCATAATAAGAGAGTTACCCATATTCACACACACACAGATGCAATGTATCACAGGAATGGGTATAAGAATCAAACTACACTCCCTATCACAAAGAATTCACAAGTTTCACATGATGAACCATAGGCTTGCCCTTAGTGTAGTACTCCACTAATGTCACAATGTTAAAGCTTAGGATCAAGTAGGACTTTTAAGATTGTAATGTAGGCTAAGGGACAGGTAGGAACAATTTTTTCAAGGAATAGCGACTCTCTTCCCTAAGCGCTTTAATACATCACACATACATTAAGATCAATTACTAAACAATCACACTTTCGACCACCTCTGCCTTCTCATTCTCTTTTGTTTTGCCCCATCTTATTAATATAATTCTCAATTATTATGGTGGGGGTATTCTTTACCAACCCAGGATCAAATTTTAGCACAATTTCTCTCGTTTTCATTAAACTTGCATCCACAACACAAATTAATTTTACAGTACCAATAGCTAATGTCTTGGGGTTCAATTTCACCTTCTTACTTATTTTCTTACTCCTTTACTTCATTAATTTTCAAATAAAGCGCTTAGGAGCCTTGGATCAATTTAAACAATCAAAGAAGGGGATATAAGCTACATATAAGGCTACCAATGAAATAAGCTAAGGCTTAACGGGGATAACTAGGATAATGAACAAGGGTAGATACAATAGAGGGTAATATCATGGCTATAAAAGAAATGCCTATATCATCTCCTAAACCCACACTCTTTATTTCGCTTTCTATATACACCAGCCATGTTCTAGACACTAAATATAACAAGGAATATACAAACACACCTCACACATATGACACATGCTCAAATCAAGTCGAATCATCATAGACTCTCAAGCAACCAATCACACAAATTCAATATTAAGTCAACAATGTTCAAGAGTCATAAATAAGAGCCTAAGAGTCTCAAAAGTAATAATTCACCAAAAATAACATGCTTTACAATCAAACCACTTTCATCATGCAATCATGCGTAGCACCAACAAGAATATCTCACTTAACACAAAAATTTTAAATTTACTCCTAAAAGGAAAAAGGAACTAGGTTCAAAGGGCACCCCCATGGAAAAGAATAAAGAAGAAAAACCACAGGTGGGTGAAGTCTGCACCTATTAAACTGACCCAATTAAAAATAAATAAAAGAAAGGAAGTCTTTTTGTAATTTCTTTTTTTAAAAGTTACCTAAAAACTAGAAAAACAACTAAAAGCTAAGATCCTACAACATCACTTAAACCAAAATCATGGGAATTTGCCCACCCCACTCTTAAAACCTACTTTGTCCCTAAAGTAAAATCAACAGTAGAGATAGAAATACTCCCTAAGGCCTCTAGGCCTTGCTAGTAGCATCTTTAAATATTAAAAGAGTTTGGGAACTCTACACTTATTCCTTGCCGTACTCCTTAGCTCAATTCTCCGTTACTCAGATTTCCCATCAACTTGTGACTCAACATAAACAAAAACTAAATAAAGTAGAACAAAGCTACTAAAAAAAAATACCTACCTTAACTTGGGTTGCCTCCCAAGCAGCTCCTGATCTAGTGTCATGGCACGACCCAACTAACTACCCAACTGAATTCCTTCAAAATCCTTACTCAGAGGCCATCTTCTCAAAAGTTTTTAACCTATTAAGTGTGAGCTCTCAAAGTTAATATTTTTATCAATATTTTCCTTTTCAGGCTCATCAATTATCATCCCTTTGAGCATAAGTGGTGGATTAGGTATCTCAATGAGATAGTCCGAAGAGGTTTATAGCACCCCGACCTTTTTGATACTTAAAGGGTGCTTAAAATATGTCCTTAGGACCCCAGTATTAAAGAGAAACCATCTAAGATTGCGTTTGGTTTGGCAGGGAATATTTTTATATGTAGAAGAGGGCTTTGCGTCATGAAATAGGTACTTTGTAGAAGCCTCACACCACGAATATGACTGTGATAGGCTACTGGTTTATTTCACACCAGGGTCCATGCCATGGACCTTTAACATTATCCCAGGGGTCGCACTACAAACCTCCTAGACCGTGGTGGGGGTTATACCGCAAACCCCTTTTCGTTCGTCAAGTTTCTCCATTGTTATTATATTTTAAAGGTATGGATGTCTTTTCACACCCTAACTCATTCCCAAACCCTTTATAGATGTGGACGGGGCCTCAATGATGATTAAAATCATCAAATAGGCATTTAGTTTCCTTTCCTTGTCAGTTAACAAACATATTCTCCTCTAAACTTTCAAGAGATAAGGAAATAGGGTTCTATCAAAATTTTACCTTCCAAAGCTTTACAAATTTAAAAAATTCAGGTATGTAGGGTTTGAACAAGGATAAAGTTTCGTCCTTGTACCTAAAATCTTTAATTTTACAATTGAATTTTTGAGATTTCAATTAGGGTTCATATCCAATTTCCATGTTTTCTAAAGTATGACACTATCATGTGATTTAAAGTTCAATTAGCAGAAGAATTTGACTTTACTCATGTTTTTACTTACATGATTGTTATTATAAGATCAATTTATGTTTTTTGACATGAATTTCCATGAGTGATAAGTATATATGATTTTTAGCATGATTTAGTCAGTTTACAAATAGGAGCATATGATTCAAATTTATACTATTTTAGATTACCACAATATTATTCAAATTTTAGTTTTGATCTCATGATCTCAGACATGATATGAAATTCCCGCAATTATTCATAAGTATGATTTATTAGCTGAAGCATGATTGGCTGTTAGATTTATAAACCTATATAGTTATTTTAAGGTGAATTTTACCAGTATTAGCATATAGTATATATATTTTTGTAGTAGTATTTAGCACTATAAGGGAAGTATAGGTTCAACGAATTCTATTTCCTAGAAACTATGTGCCACTATAGGCTTTGGTGCCTTACCAGAGAGTGTTTTCCATTGTCCAATATGGGTTCAGTTTAGTGATTACTCCAATTCAGTTCAGGCTCTACTTAATGGAAATGATAGAATAGCCCTGTTCAATATGGGTCAGATGTTGGACTCTATGATACCTCACATGGTTAATATCAATTATTAAAATCTCCCACAGAAATGAGTATTTTGGAAACTAAGTATAAATACTCATGATTTTATTCAGACATTATTTTATGAGTTATTATCCATGAGATTTCAGTTTTACCTATGATAAAAGTGAGTCATTTATTAAGCTGCATGATCGGAAAGTATATCTAGCTTCAGTGTTACTTATTCTACAAGAGTAAAGATTTAAGATACTTAGTTAAGTAACTTATCTAGTTTATCAGATTTTTCCTCGTTATTCATGTTTTATGATATTTCAGCTTTCAGTTTATTTCAGTCTCTTGGGGAGTCTACTTGCACTTCAAATGCATGGTATTAAATATTGATTCAGCTTTACTTATGCACTCACCCCCATATACTCAGTATATTCCAGAAGTACTGACCCACATATACGTCTATGTGCTACATTGTTTCATAATAATAGTTCTGGTGTTCATCCCAGTAGCATGATTGACCGCGGGCATCACTTCCTATACTTAGTTAGTTGGTGAGTCTTTTTAGTTTAAGGGCCCATTTTATTATGATCTCACATGTTTAGTGTAGTTATTCCAGTTTTTTAGCTTTAAGTTTGGGTTGGATGAGGTCTATCCTAGTAGTTGTTTTAGTTAATTGTAAGAGGCTTGTCATGACTAGTCAGACTATGTTTCATTTTGTATTTTGATTTTACATATTTAAAGATTTTTCTAAGTGTAAAGTTTGTATTGATATTATGCACCTATATAAATTCTGTTTTAAGATCTTTCTAGTTTTCACTTAGGATTTTAGTTTATATTTATGAGAATCCAATGTTGTGTAGACATCATGGGTTAGCTTAGACTATTCATAATCATAAGCACCATCTGACATCCAGGGGGTAACCTCCAAAATTACCAATATTGTATCAGAGCCTATGATTTAAAGAGTCCTAGGAAGTCTAACAAGCCACGTTACATAGAGTCTTGATCATGGGTGTGGAGCGCACCATACTTATGAGTGAGAAGTTACATGACATATTAGGAACCATCCTTTCTTTCATAATCTCTATCATTCTTTAAGGTTTTATCTATCTACTCTAATTCGTCCTTTCATGAGACAGAGAGTCCCTCTTTACTGACCTTACACACGTAGAAATAGGGATTAGCCAGCCCCACCACCACCTACAGACCCTCTGAATAAAAATATTTCTCTTGCTGAATTTCAGGTCGCCTTCCAAGTGTTAGCTCAGTCCATGAATGCAAATGTCCAGGGAAACCAGCTAGCAGCAGTTCTACTTCATCAAAATAGTAACTTAGCTGCATCCAGAATTTGGGACTTTATGAGGATAAAACCACCTAAATTCTTTAGGACAAAGGTGAATGAGGATCCTTAGTTCTTTATCTATAAGGTGAAAAAGATTACACAAATTATGCATCTTACTGAAGGGGAAAGTGTGGAATTGAATTCTTATTAATTTAAGGATGTCACTCATGATTGGATTACTATGTGGAAGGATAGTAGAGGTGAGGATGCCACTCCTATGAGTTGGGATGTGTTTTAAACTGCATTTCTAGGTAAGTTCTTTCATTATGAGATTAGGGAAGCTAAGGTAAAGGATTTTATGAGTCTGAGGTAGGGTTCTATGTTGGTTAAGGAGTATTGCCTCAAGTTCACTCTGCTAGCTAAGTTTTCACCATCGTTACTTCCAAATTCTAGAGCTTGAATGAGTAAGTTTGTCATTGGTGAGTCTAATTTAGTGGTTAAGGAGTGTAGGATAGCCATGCTGACTAGGGATATGGACATTGCTAGTTTGATGACACGTGCTCAACAAATTTAGGCAGAAAAGTTAAAAGAACAAGAGGAGAGGAACAAAATAACTAGGACTGGACAGTTTGAGTACAATCGACAGAGATCAGAAGGGGAAAGTAGCTCTTAATTTCAAAATAACTCGCCAATACTAATACTATCCTCTTCCGGTGACACGCCCCAAAAATCGAGCCATGTCACATGGGCACCTCAAGCCCATATGAATCTGAGGTTTCCCTGATACCTAACCTAACCATTATCACAACAACTATAAGGGTCGGGTGAATCCCGACCTTATAATAAGATAGCAAAATTATAAGGTTAGTAGTCAATACTTAGAAAGCATCTAACATTTCATTAATGTCAATAGTCTATCTAATACACCCAAGTTCATGGTTAACCACCAAAGCCTCTACCAACTGAAGTCAATATTATATCGGGACATGCCTCTGATAATAGCCAAGTACCAAACCTACACAAGTCTATGACATAGAATAATGTGACTATAAAAGATAGGTCTTCCAAAATATAGAAGCTTAAATGCCTGTTCAATAGGATAACTCCATGGTTAATGCCCAGACTGCTTGAATGCCTGTTCACTATATAGAAGAAGAAAAAGAGGCTCTGGCCCCT
Source organism: Capsicum annuum (assembly GCF_002878395.1). NCBI lineage: Eukaryota > Viridiplantae > Streptophyta > Magnoliopsida > Solanales > Solanaceae > Capsicum > Capsicum annuum. Next base: position 190,028,895 of record NC_061121.1, on the reverse strand, counting down.
ATATGATGTGAGGACATATCATCTGAAGACGGTTAGTGGTGGAATAGTGGTGGTAGCTTTTTCAGCCTCTGCTGGAATAGTGGTGGTAGATTTTTTGCGCTTGCTCAGCAACCGTTGCTTTCAGGTACTCAGTATTTCTTGAATTATCAACATCTTTGCCTACCACCTATTGTGGAACTAACTCTACATTAATCTTATTCTTTGTCTTTGAAAATCAGTCATCTAGCTTCTTACCACTCCTCAAAGTAATTTTCATGACTAATTTTAGATTTTTTATAGTGTCACTTGGCAATGCACCTTGGGTCCTAGTATTTTGTTCTTGGACTAGTTGCCCCAACTGTTGCTCTAGCTGCTTCTGACCCACTTGCTGAATTTTTATTTTAATTGTTATTTCTTTTTGTTTGGCCAGGATCTTCCTTACAGTTTCCTGATTGTTACTAGACTGTGTGTTGTTCTGCTGCTAGAACTGTTGATTTTGATTATCGCCCCATCAATAATTTAGCGACTGAGTCTTCCACTTGTGGTTGTAGACATTACCATAGTTTGGATTTTAAGCATTAGCTGAATCCAGTAAAATTGCCAAAGCCTGACCACCTGCAGCTGAAGCCAGCAAAATTTTTTTGTTATGGTCAAGGGCCTCAACAAAGATATGACCTAATATATCATTGGACTGATGATGATGTGGACAATCCCAAGGAAGAGACTTAAAATCTATCCAAAGCATGATACATCTTCTCATTTATCTTGTACTTTAATCTCAAAAACTCACACGTAGTCTTGCAGTCTACCGAAAGGAAAGAAATGTGTAATACCCCATACTTTTTTTAGTTTAGTTTAACTCGCAGTATATGTATAAGAGGCTTAGAACCTAAAAATTTAACGAAGTGTAGAGGACTTAGTCTTATTTTGGCATTGTAACTTCAAGGATTTTTAAAGTGACCTTTCTGATCCCAAGACATAGGTTTTTGAGTTAATTCATGTTTAGGGATGTAAGAGACATTTCTTGGGGAAGTTTCAGATTTTTTAGATGAGGATTGGGTCGTGTTTGGATTTTGATTCCAGCAGCTCAACGTAATTGCATTGCGTCGCACTAGATATAGTGATAAGGCACTCACTGCATCCTGGTGCCCTTCTAATCCACATTCCAGTTATGAATTTAAACTCCAGAGGGGCAATTACGTCTTTTTCTATCAACCTAGTTCATAAAAACACGACTTAAATCATAATTTAGGGCATTATATGCCCAATTTCTCCAATTATTCTCATAAATAAACCCTAACCATCTCCCAAGAACATCAAATTCAATCATCTTCCCTTCAATAAAACTAAGGATTCAAGTTTCCCAATCTAAGAACTTTCAAGAAAGCTTTCAAGATTGTGTTTCCCTTTCAAGCTTAAGGGTTTAAGGTATGTGTGATGTTCATCCATGGGCCCTTTTCACCCATGGAGTCCAAGAACTTATTTTTTACTTTAAATCAAGAATTTATATATATATATATATATAAGATTTTATGAATTTTGAATATACATGATGTTTACAAATGTTTTTCATTGTAAGTAGCCTTCACACGTTTGAAGCATGAAGTTTTGCATGTTAAATACCTAATTCATGGTTTTGTGTTGTAACTATGGTATTTTCACATGTTTTACCCTTTCCCATGTTTAAGATCATGACCCTACATCTGTTTGATCAAATGTCTCAATGACTTGGATTTCGAACAATGATCCCTTATTATGGTTTTAAAGTTCCATACGTCCTTATTGATAATTTCATTCAGTGCTGGGGGTTATGAATACCTAAAACTTAGTTGTTTACATAGTTTTAGTATTTATAGAAAAGTTTTAGATAAATTACAAACTTTATTATTCAGTCAATTATTAAGATCAGTTATTTGTTTTGTTAAACTTAGTTCAGTCCAGTAATCAATGTCAGTTTAGTTGGGAGTAAGATTTAGCATCGAGTGAATTCAGAAGGGTGGCTTCCCCATCAATTAGGTGGAGTCGTTAGTAGCACTCCCTATATTCCAGAACTACATAGCCAGAATGGGATATGAGGATTTACCCGTCAGTTTAGGATTGATTTACTCTGAGGAGTCACCTGTCAGTTTAGGCTTGACTTCCTCCTAGGGGTCACCCGTCAGTTTAGGATTAACTCCAACCAGGGGTGACCCATCAATTTAGGCTTGACACCCTGGTTCTTCAGGGCACCAGTTAGTGGATCCACACAACCATTTTTAGTACCCATGTCATGGTACTAACACCCTTCCAACTGGGGTCACAGATTGGACCTCGATTATATCAGATTGGGGCTTAATGGTTAGATGATACCTCCCACAGTCTCAGTTCAGTATTCAGTACAAAATTCAATTCAGTTTTTCTTTACCAAGTCATATAGATTATTGGTTATTCAATTATCAAATTTTAGTATTTCAGTTTTACTGATTATTATAGAATTATGTATATGCTTTGTCTTGCACTTTTCGTATTTTAGTTTTCATGCATTCTTACTTAGTTATCTCATACTATTCAGTCAGTCATTACTTTAATCACTGTTAACCCCTATATTTTAGCCTAACCTTATCTCATATGCTAATATATTCAAAGTATTGACCACATACTTTCTTTGCGCTATGATGTCTTATATCATAGGTTTGGATGCTCAGTTTCCTGACTGTGCTTAGACAGTTTAGCTTATCAGCAGTAGCAGTTGTGGTGAGTCCTCGTATGTCGAGGACCTTTTATATTATTTCAGTCATTCCATATCTCATTTCAGTCAGACAATTTGGAGTTAGTTGGGGCCTATCCCATCAAATCTTTTTAGATAGTTTAGAGGCTTTCAGACATGCAGCCAGTTAGTTAGATATTCATTTAGTTTTATTAGATGTTTTAGTCACATTTTGATACGTATTTCAGTATCCAGTTTTATATTATTTTGTTAGTATTTAAGACATTATGGCTTTTATTAGTTACTTCTTCATATATATCATATTATTAGTATATTATTTAGTGCTCATAGTAGGTACCAACTTATGGGTTATCATGTGGTTACTCGTGACAGTAAGCACCATTGTTGCGACTAGGGGGTAGCCTTGGGTTGAGACAAAACTTGATATTAGAGCCTAAGGTTTTACAGTGTCCTAGGGTTTCTGAAAGTCGCATAGAGTAGATTCTTATGCATGGGTGTGAAGTGCACCACACTAATGGACAAGAGGCTACAAGATATTTTAGGAAAAGTTTCTGTTCTTTCAGTGTAATACCCTGTATTTCCCTATCCTAGATTAACCCTCAGTACATGGGTTAACCTAAATAAAATTTTTGGAATACTCAAAAATTTTCATATTTAAGACTGCCATTGCTTCGAATATTTAATTAGCTTTCTAACGATATAAAATTTGCCTAAATCTAACCACCGGGTAAGAAGTTATGGAGATTTTATGTTTCAATCGCTAACATCATCATTCAGGCCAGTAGTGCATCGTGGAGTGTGTTATAATAGAAATTGTCAATTTCCAGTGTTGCTCCATGATATTGGCATCTTACGCCATAAACCTAGTTCACAATTATCAATTTCCAGTGTACCAACGCGATTCCATCGCGTCGCGGTGCACTTCAAGTTCACAAACAAAGTGGCAACTCGATACCACCGAGTCGTGCCACCATATAATTTTCCAGTTTTCATTTTCTAGTGGCTTGGCATGATAGTGGCACGTCGCACCAGGGGTCCAGATCGAGAAAATTTCACAAAAAATAAAAGTTGCGCCCAGGGTTAAAACAGTCTTTTGCCTTGATTTTATTCCGCCCAGATATGGGATTTAAGCCCTAAAAATGTGTAAAAACCTTCATTATTCACTTTCCCCCAAAATCAAAAGGTAGTTTTCTCTCAAGAAAACAAATCCTAGCTCTCAAGAATCAAGGTCAATCCCAAGAATCTCTCCAAGAACTTCAAGAATCTTATGAATTAAGGTGTGTTAGATGTTCATCTATGGGTCCTTTCCATCCATAGAGTTAAAGAATCCATTTTTCTAAAGCTTCGAGAATTATGATTCATGATTTACATGTATGAAATTAGATTGTGTTCATGTTTTGACATTTATTGAGTTTCAATCCATAATTAATGGTAGATTCCATGAAGTGGTATAGCATGTATGTTGAATTGAGTAATCCCCATGTTATAATCTATGAATTTGTAAGTTGATTGTTGTAACCATGTTAATGAACCAAGTATGCTTCTTATATGTTTGATAAATTATCTATGAGAATGAAATAACATCATTCTAGCATGCTAACATGTATTCCCCATTCATGTACAAGTTAATGGATTACAAGTGTTTGATGAAATGTCTCTATGAATTAATTATGACCAAGAGAACATTGTTATGTTATTCAAGATTATGCTTTTGTTTTACTTTTCATGCTATCAAGTCCTGGGGGTATTTAATACCCGATAATTTAGCTGTTACTTAGAGCCAGTGTCAGTTGTAGAATAGTATCAGTCATGTCACGGTCAGTAATACTCTCAGTCCCTTATAAATTTTAGTAGAATTCAGTCAGTTATAGAACTTAGGAAAACTCAGTAATCTCAGTATCAGTCCAGTCTAGTTCAGTATACTAAGTTTAGTGTCTTTCAGTTGAGAGTAGGATTTAGCATCGAGTGAGCCCAAGGATGGGAGCTCACCTTACAGCAGAGGTGTGATCCTTAGAAGCAATCCTTGCATCTCAGAACTACGCAGCCAGTGTAGTTTGAGATATCAAACCTGCCAGTTGATGGTTGATGAGGTGCTTTACCTGCCAGTAGAGAGTACCACCATTCTTGTTTAGGGAACCTACCAGTAGAGGGTTACTCTTTAGCTTATCTTTACATATGGCACGGTACTGACACCCTTCTAATAGGGGTTATAGATTGGACTCCAGCTCAGTTATCTTATCTTATTTGGGGTATGTCGGTTAGATGATTACCTCCCACAATTTCAGTTTCAGTCTCAGTCTTAAGAATAGAACTTAGTTCAGTTCTACAGAATCAAGACTATCAGATACAGTCACTCAGTTAACAGTAATTCATATTATCAGTGATCCTAGATTATCAATATATTTAGTTATCAGTTATCAAGTTTAGTTCCATTATACTCAGTCATAGTATGCACAATATGTTCAATAGTTACAGATTCTCCATGTATATTATCCTGCTCTTGCATATCATTCAGTTAGTTATTATTCATGCATATGAACCCTTGCATTCAGCCTTAACTCATCTAGCATACCAGTACATTCCTACGTACTGACGCATACTTTCCTGTGCTATGATGTTTCATATCATAAGTTCAGATGCTCAGGTTCCTAACAACGCTTAGCCATATTCAGCCAGCAATAGAAGATTTAGCAGTGAGTCCTCATCTACTGAGGATATGTTTTCATTTTAGTAATTTAGCTTAGCAGTATTTTAGTAGATGGAGTTAGTTGGGGGATTATCCCATCAACTCCACTTTCAGACAGTTTCAGTTAGGGGTTTTTCAGACTAGATTCAGACAGTATTTTAGATTCAGATATTATTATTCATTATTAGTATTTTAGATGTTTTGAACCTTATGGAATTTTAGCCTATTATTGCACAATTATTTTAGTATTATTGTTCACTGTCCACATCCAATATCATTCATGGGTTAGCTTGTGGTCCTTCGGGGTCGCAAGCACCGTGTAAAAACTAGGAGGTAGTCTTGAGTTGTTACAAACTTGGTATAAGAGCCTAAGGTTCAATAGAGTCCTAGGAAGTCTGAAAAGCCACATCGCATAGAGTCCTGTGCATGGATGTATAGCACGCCACACTTATGTACAGGAGTCTATGAGATATTTTAGGAAAAGTTTCCCTTATTTTAATATTCATGTCATTCGAGTGAGCATGACTCAAGTTAATCTCTTAGTCTAATCTGCTTCTTCCTTTTATTTACAGAATATGCCTCCCAAAAGGAATAACGAAAGAAGAACCAAAAACCAATCATCCCTTCAGCCCATTTAGGCAGATCCCCTGAACGAACATGTCTCTCACGCAGAATTCAGAGCTGCATTCACTACTCTAACCAATTCAGTCGTAGCTCAGATTGAATGACCAGCTGCTATTCTGACTAACCCAATGGCCAATACTGCTACAACTAAATTTTGAGACTTCACCCGAATGAATCTTTCTTACTTTATAGGATCTAAGTTTAAAGAGGATCCACGGGAGTTCCTCGATCAGGTTCAGAAAGTTACTAATATCATGGGAGTGATTTCCAGTGAGAGTGCTGAGTTATCCACCTATCAGATACAAGATATAGGCCATATGCAGTTTAAGCAATAGAAGGTAGACATAGGTATAGAAGCAGAGCCCATAGAGTGGGAAGAGTTTGCTACTACCTTCCTAGACAGATTCTTTCCCTTAGAGCCGAGAGAAGCCAAAGTGTTAGAGTTCATCAATCTCAAACAAGGTGGCATGAGTGCAAAAGAGTATTCCCTCAAGTTTACTCAGTTAGCCAGGTATACTCCTCATGTAGTAGCAGACAATAGGTCTAGAATGAGCAAGTTCTTATCTGGGGTGCCAGATAGTGTGGTTAAGGAGTGCAGGACAACAATGTTGATTAAAGAGATAGAAATATCTAGGCTTATGGTCCATGCTTAATAGATTGAAAAGCAGAAGCTTAAGGAGAAGGAGAGGAAAAATAAAAGGGCAAGAACAGGTAGCTTTAATTTCAAATAGCCTAAGTCAGATGAGGGTAATCGTTCTCAGTTTTGTCAAAGTCTTCAATTCCATCTCTGTTCTCAGCAAGTGTAACGATGACCCAGGATAGCATAAGCAATGGTTGTACTAATCCATTTTGCAGAGAGTGTGGTAAGAATCATAAGGGTATGTGCGGAGCTGGCAGTGATGTTTGTGTCGGGTATGGAAAGCTAGGCCACAAAGTCAGAGATTGTCCTCAGTCAGGTTCTTAGGGTTAGCATAGTCATCCTTTAGGTCAGTTAATTTGCCCAAATCAACAAGGTATTACTCCCAGTGCCACAATTGGGCAACACTTAAACAGGTTTTACGCACTTCAGTCCATACAAGATCAGGAAAGTTCTCCTAATTTGGTCACTGGTATCTTACAGATCTCCCATTTACATATTTATACCTCAGTTTTAGATCCCAGATATTTAGTGACAATTTAGTTCGTGGGTGCCCCGTGCATCATCTCATGCTTTTCCTTTGTATCTTAGGCACATCAGCATTCTTGAGGGACATAGTATCCCGAGAGGGAGATGCACCATAATCCCCAAGCTATCACAATCTAAACCTTCTATTTTCTCTTTACGTAGTGAATCTAGTCTAAGTAATGGGTCCTCATAGTTGACCCTCAAGTTCCAATCTCAGTCGTATGACCATTCCCTTGTCATGACACGTATCCAAGGAATAAGTTCAGTTCATGTATCATGATTCAAACTTAGTCATGTCTTTATGTTCCCATTCATGCATATTTAGTCACATATTCATTAAATTGTTTAGACATGTACTCAAGCATCAGACATGCATGTTTAATATGTAAACTCAGCTTATGAGTATTTTCAGTCATATATCCCGTGCATTAGATATTCATGTTGAGGATATAAGTTCAGTCTATTGTACCAATCACATAATCATGCTATAGTTTTGCATGTCTAATTCAGTACGTAAACTTAGTCTGTCCGTACTCTCTCAGCTTAACTAGCCACATTCGAGGATGAATGTTCCCAAGGGGGAGATATGGTAATATCTCGTATTTCCCTAGCCTAGATTAACCCTCAGTACATGGGTTATCCTAAATAAATTTTTTGGAATAATCAAAAATTTTTAGATTTGAGCTAGCCATTGCTTGGTAAATTCAATTACCTTTCCAATGATATAAAATTAGCCTAAATCCGACAACCGGATAAGAAGTTATGGCAATTTTAAGTTTTAGTCATTAAACATCATCATTCAGGCTGGTAGCACATCGCAGAGTGTGATAGAATAGAAATTTTTAATTTCTAGTGTTGCTCCATGATATTAGCGTATCACGCCATACACCCAGTTCACAATTGTCAATTTTTAGTGTACCAACATGATTCCAACGTATTGCGGTGCACTTCTAATTTACAAACAAAGTAGCAACACAATACCACCGCATCGCACCACCATGTAATTTTCTAGTTTTCATTTTCTAGTGGCTTAGCCTGATAGTGGCGCATCGCTCCAGGGGTCCAGATTGGGAAAATTTCAAGAAAAATTAAAGTTGAGCCCAGGGTTAAAACAGTCTTTTCCCATGATTTTAGTCCACCCAAATGTGGGATTTAAGCCCTAAAAACGTGTAAAACCCTTCATTAGTTACTTTTCCCCAAAATTAAAAGGTAGTTCTCTCTCAAGAAAATAAATCCTAGCTCTCAAAAATCAAGTTCAATCCCAAGAATCTTCTCAAGAACTCCAAGAATCTCATGAATTAAGGTACATTAGATGTTCATCTATGGGTCCCTTCTACCCATGGAGTCAAAGAATCCATTTTTTTAAGCTTCAAGAATTATGTTTCATGATTTACATGTATGAAATTGGATTGTATACATGTTTTGACATTTATTGAGTTTCAATCCATGATCAATGGTAGATTCCATGAAGTGGTATAGCATGTATGTTGAATTGAGTAATCCCCATGTTATAATCCATGAATTTGCAAGTTGATTATTGTAACCATATTAACCCTAAGTATTTATGATTTAATGAACCAAGTATGCAACTTATGTGTTTGATAAATTGTCTATGAGAATGAAATAATGCCATTCTAGCATGCTAACATGTATTCCCCATTCATGTACAAGTTAATGCATTACAAGTGTTTGATGAAATATCTCTATGAATGAATTATGAACAAGTGAACATTTTTGTGTTATTCAAGATTATGCTTTGCTTTACTTTTCATTCTATCGAGTTTTGGGGGTATTTAATTCTCAATAATTTAGCTGTTACTTAGAGCCAGTGTCAATTAAAAAATAGTATCAGTTATGTTACAATCAGTAGTACTCTCAGTCCCTTACAGAATTCAGAAGAATTTAGTCAGTTACAAAACTTAGAAAAACTCAGTAATCTCAGTATCAGTCCAGTCTAGTTTAGTATACTCAGTTCAGTGTCTTTCAGTTAGGAGTAGGATTCAGCGTCGAGTGAGGCCAAGGATGGGGGCTCACCTACTAGCAGAGGGTGTGATCCTTAGAAGCAATCCTTACATTCTGAAACTACGTAGCCAGCATTGGTTGAGACATCAAACCTACCAGTTAAGGGTTGATAAGGTGCTCTACCTGCCAGTAGAGGGTACCACTGTTCCCATTTAGGGAACTTACCAGTAGAGGGTTACTCTTCAACTTGTCTTTACCCGTGGCACGGTACTGACATCCTTCCAATTGGGGTTACAGATTAGATCCCAGCTTAGTTATCTTATCTTATTTAGGGTATGTCGGTTAGATAATTACCTTCCACAATTTTAGTTTCAGTCTCAGTCTTCAAAATAGAACTCAGTTCAGTTCTACAGAATTAGTACTATCAGATACAGTTACACACTTAACAGAAATTTAGATTATTAATGATCCCAGATTATTAGTATATTTAGTTATCAATTATCAGGTTCAGTTCCAGTATACTCAGTTACAATATGCACAACATGTTTAGTAGTACAGATCCTCCATGTATGTTACCAGCTCTTGCATATCATTAAGTTTTTTATTGTTCATGCATATGAACCCTTACATTCAGCCTACCTCATCTAGTATACCAATATATTCCCACGTACTGACACATACTTTCTTGTGCTATAAAGTTTTATATCATCGTTTCAAACTCTCAGGTTCTTAACCACGCTTAGCCAGATTCAACCAGCAGTAGCAGATTTAGCAGTGAGTCCTCATCTATCAAGGATATGCTTTCATTTTAGTACTTCAGCTTAGTAGTATTTTAGTAGATGGAGTTAGTTGGGGGATTGTTCCATCAACTCCACTTTCAGTTAGTTTAAGTTAGAGGTTTTTCTGACTAGATTTAGACAATATTTTAGATTTAGATGTTATTATTCATTATCAGTATTTTAGATGTTTTGAACCTTATGGCATTTCAGCCTATTATTCCATAATTATTTTATTATTATTGTTCATTATTCACAGCAGATATCACTCATGGGTTAGCTTGTGGTCCTTTGGGGTCGTAAGTACTGTGTAACGAGTAGGGGGTAGTCTTGGGTCATTACATTCAGTGTTCATGTCATAAGAAAGAGCATGAGCTCTATTTTAAATCTCTTTTTAATCCATCCTTTCTTTTGATTACAGAAAATGCCTCCCAAAAGAAACAAAGAAAGCAGAAACGGGAAGTAGCCTGCATATCTGCCTGTTCAGGAAGATCCCCTGAATGAGCATGTCCCTCCAACCAAATTCAGTGCTACTTTCACTATCTTAGCTCATTCAGTAGTTGTTCAAAACAATCAGCAGGTTGTTGTCCTATCTAGGCTCATGGTTTATGCTCAGCAGAGTGAGGTAGATAAGCGAAGAGAGAAAGGGATAAAAAATAAGAGGGCCATAACAAGTGGTTTTAAGTCATGGTAAGATAATGGTAACCATTCCTTGTTCTGCCAAAAATTTTTAGCCCCAACTTCGTCTTTAGTTAGTATAAACAGTGGTTGTACAAATTCGCTTCACAGAAGGTGTGGTTAGAACCTTCAGGGTATGCATAGAGCTAGCAGTAATATATATTTTGGATATTGCACACCAGGTCACTGGTTTAGAGAGTGTCGAGTAGTTACTCAGATGGGAAGATATTTGCACCAATAGGGTCAGTCCAATCAGTCATCGGCTCCAGCAGGCCGACCAACTCAGTAGGGAGCCACTTCTAGTGCCACCAATGGTCAGTCCCAAAATAGATTGTATGCACTCCAGTCCCATCATGACCAGGAAAATTCTCCTAATATGGTTACAGGTATGTTACAGGTCTTTCACCTTCGTGTTTATGCTTTGTTAGATCCCATATCTTTACTTTCTTTTGTAACCCCCTGTAAAGAAGTCAATTTTGGTATCAGTCCTGAATATTTAGCAGAACCCTTCTCAGTGTCTACACCAATATATGTCTTTATTGTAGCTAGGCGGGTATACAGGAATTTCCTGATCACAATTTCCCAGAAAGTTACCTCAGTTGATCTTGTGGAGTTAGAGATGATGGATTTTGATTCCATTCTCATCATGGATTGGCTCCACTCATTCTATGCTTCAGTTGACCATAGAAATAGAGTCATTCAATTTTAGTTTCCAAATGAACCGGTTATTAAATTGAGGGGTAGTACTTCAGTACTTAGGGTTTAGATTATTTCTTATCTTAAGGCAAGAAAATTGATAACTAACGAGTGCATGTACCATCTTGTTCGAGTCGAGACTCTAATTTTGAGACTCCTAATCTTGAGTCAGTTTCAGTAGTAAGAGAATTTCCAGATGTGTTTCCTGAAGATCTTTCTAGATTTTCTCCCAAAAAGGAAATTAACTTCAAAATAGACATCCTTCTAAATACCCAACCTATCTCTATTCCTTCCTACAGAATGGCTCTAGGTAATCTTAGGGAGTTGAAAGAACAGTTGAAAGATCTCTTAGATAAGGGGCTTATCAGGCCCAATATTTCCCCCATAGGGCGCTCTAATCTTTTTCATGTGTAAGAAAGACAGTTCTGTCAGAATGTGCATCGATTACCATCTGTTGAACAAAGTCACAATCAAGAATAAATACCCACTTCCCAGAATTGTTAACTTATTCAACCAACTTTAGGGTGCCTATTATTTCTCTAAGATAGACCTCAAATTCAGCTACCATCAACTAAGAGTCATAGAATATGACATTCCAAATACAGCTTTCAGAACCCGGTATGGTCACTTTGCATTTCTAGTTATGACTTTTGGACTAAATAATGCCCTAGCAGCCTTTATGGACTTGATGAACAGAGTGTTCAAGCAGTACTTAGACATGTTCATCATAGTCTTTATTGTTGATATTCTTATCTATTCCCATAGTTAAAATGATTATATTGACTACCTCAAAATTGTATTGCAGACTCTAAGAGCCCATTAGTTATTCGCCAAATTCAGTAAGTTTGAGTTTTGGCTAAGATCAGTAGCTTTTCTTGGCCATATTGTTTCTGGTGTTCCATGTTTCCTTATTGAAGAAGTGTATTAGTGATTTAGCTGTAGTTGTTCCGTTAGAGGCTACCGATGTTCAGGATATCCTTTCTTACAAAGAAGTCCCAGTCAAAATCCTTGATCATCAGATTCACAGACTAAGGAACAAGGAAGTTCACTTGGTCAAAGTTCTTTGGTGGCATCAGTCTGTTGAGGGAGCTACTTGGAAAGCAAAAAAAGATATGCATACCATGAACCCTCATCTTTACTCCACAAACTCAAACTCAACTTAAGGTAATAATTTTCCTTAGATTATCTCTTTTACATTCTCAGTTCCAGCTATATAATCATCTTCATGCCATTGCATGCATTCACGAATCAGTTCAGTCATGTACCATATTTAAAACTTAGACATGTAGTCATGTTTTAAGTTATGCATATTTAGTATGTAATCTCAATTCCTCAATATTATCAGCTCAATCAGTCTCATTCAAGGACAAATATTTCTAAGGGGGAGATATTGTAATACCCCATACTTTTCTTAGTTTAGTTCAACTCATAGTGCATGTATAAGAGTCTTAGAACCTAAAAATTTAATAAAGTGTTGGGAACTTAGTTTTATTTTGGCCTCGTAACTTCAAGAATTTTTAAAATGACCTCCCCGACCCAGAGATATAAGTTTTTGAGTTAATTCATGTTCAAGGGTGTAAGGGTCATGTCTCGGGGAAGTTTTGGATTTTTTCGATGAGGATTGGGTTGTGTTTGGATTTCGATTCCAGAAGATCAATGCGATTGCATTGATCATGCCAGATATAGCGATAAGGCACTCACCGCATTGCGGTGCCCTTCTAATCGGTGTTCCAGTTATGAATTTAAATCCTTGAGGGGTATTTACATCTTTTCCCCTCAACCCAGTTCATAAAAATATGACTTAAATCGCCATAAAGGGCATTATATTCCCAATTTCCCCAATTATTCACTCAAATAAACCCTAACCATCTCCCAAAAACATCAAATTCAATCATCTTCCCTTTAAAATGGATTTATGTTTCCCATTCCAAGAACTTTCATGAAAGCTTTCAAGATTGTGGTTCCTTTTCAAGCTTAAGGGTTTAAGGTATATATGATGTTCATCCATGGGCCCTTTTCACCCATGGAGTCCAAGAACATATTTTTTTCATTAATTCAAGAATTTACATGTCTATAATGATTTATGTCCATGGATTTTTTATGAATTTTGAATATACATGATGTTTACAAGTGTTTTTTGTTGAAAGTAACCCTTACACGTTTGAAGCATAAAGTTTTCATGTTAAATCCCTAATTCATGGTTTTGTGTTGTAACTATTGTATTTTCACATGCTTTACCTTTTCCCATGTTTAATATCATGACCCCACATGTGTTTGATGAAATATCTAAATGACTTGGATTTTGAACAATGATCCTTTATTATGGTTTTAAAGCTTCATACATCCTTAATGATAATTCCATTCAGTGCTGGGGGTTATAAATACCCAAAACTTAGTTGTTTACATAGTTTTTGTATTTATAAAATGGTTTTAGATAAACCATAAGCATTATTATTCAATCAGTTATTAAGATTAGCTATTTGTTCAGTGAAACTTAGTTTAGTCCAGTAATCAGTGTCAGTTCAGTTGGGAGTAGGATTAGCACCAAGCAAATGCAGGACGACGGCTTCCCCTTTAGTTAGGAGGAGTCACTAGTAGCAGTCCCTATACTCCAAAACTATGTAGCTAGCATGGGATATGAGGAGTCAACCATCAGTTTAGGTTTTACTTACTCTGAGGATTCACCGGTCAGTTTAGGCTTGACTTCATCCCAGTGGTTAACCATTAGTTTAGGCTTGACTCTGCCCAAGGTTCACCGGTTAGTTTAGGCTTGACACCCTGGTTCATCAGGGCACTAGTTAGTGGATCCACATAGCCATTGTTAGTACCCGTTGCACAGTACTAACACCCTTCTAACTGGGGTCACAGTTTGGACCTTGATTAGCTCAGATTGGGGCATGCCGGTTAGATTATACCTCCCACAGTCTCAGTTCAGTATTCAGTACAAAATTTAGTTTAGTTTAGCTTGACCAAGGCATACAGATTATAAGTTATTCAGTTATAAAAAATTTAAGTATTTCAATTTTACAGATTATTTCAAAAATATGTATATGCTTGGTCTTAAAATCTCAGTATTTTAGTTTTCATGCATGCTTGCTCAGTTATCTTATACTATTCAGTCAGTCATTACTTTATGCATAGTTGACCCCTGCATTTCAGCCTAACCTCATCTTATATACTAGTACATTCAAAGTACTAACTGTATACTTTTTTTGCGCTATGATATCTTAAATCATAGGTTCGGATGCTCAGTTTCCTGACCACACTTAGACAGTTTAGCTTATCAACAGCAACATTTGTGGTGAGTTCCTATATGTCAAGGAAATTTTATGTTAATTCAGTCTTTTCGTATTTCATTTCATTCATATAGTCTGAAGTTAGTTGGGGCATGTCCGATCAACTATTTTAAGGCAGTTTAGAGGATTTCAGACATACACTCAGTCAGTTAAATATTCAGTTAGTTGTATCAGATATTTTAGTCACGTTTTGATATGTATTTCAATTTCCAGTTTTACATTATTTTGTCAGTATTTAAAACCTTATGACTTTTATCAATTACTTTTGCATATATCTCTTATTATCAATATATTATTCCGTGCTCATAGCAGGTACCAACTCATGGGTTAGATTGTGGTCACTCTTGGCCATAAGCACCGTTGTCGTGACTATGAGGTAGCCTCGGGTCCTGACAAAATGGATAAGGAATTTCTGAGCCAAGTCATCCTATGTAATGATGGAAGCTGTCGGCTCAGCATTCAACCACTTCTTTGCTTCCCCCAAAAGTAAGAAGGGGAAGACTGTCAGTATCACATAATCAATGGATACTTCAATTGGGATAAACATGTAATAGATCTCCAAAAAGTTCTATAAGTAAACCTGTGGATCTTCATGTGTCAGCTCGATAAACTAACCACTGCTATGTAAAAACAGCACTATGTTCTTCTTCAATTCAAATCTACCTCCAGCAGCCGATCTGCGAATATCGAAGGTCATATTAAAATTGAGTGAGATTGCCACTTCTTGTACAGTCCTGCGTATTGGAGGTTCTTTATCCATAGAAGCAAGAATAACTTCCTCTTCGTGAATCTACGGTATCCTGTAGAGAAGGACTACTTCTTTCCTCTATTGGGGTAAGCATTATTCGAGTTTAAGATATGGATCAACTAACTCTCTATCCATTTCCAGCTTACTTGTTTTACAAATCTATTCCTGCAAATTCAGAATCCAAGATCAAGAGATTAGCACTTAAGAAATCAAAAAGTTAAACTAAACAAAGACAGTTACCTATTACAAGTCTCCAACAACAGCGCCAAAAACTTATTGTGCCCAAGCGCATATGCAAGTGTACATGGTCCACCCAAGTAATATATTGGACTTAAGGAAAGCGAAGTATCGATCCCATAGGGACTAGTGTTGAGAACCTATCCGATTTATGTTCAACTATTGAGATTAAACAAGTACAAATGTGACCACAAGATTTTTGCAAGTTAAAACTGAAAGTAAAGTAAACAATACGGTAAAGTAAAGTTCTTGGACAGTAATAGGGAGAAACCCAGGGCTAAGGAACTGTGAACAATCATACTCAGTTATATAAGTTTGTTGGTTAGGTTAATTATCTTGGTTGTTGGTTCATGGGGTAAATATTATGACTATAACCTTTTGATACAATCATGAGGTGCACAAAATTGTACAAGGCATTGTCAAAGGTTCAAACTTCGGAATTGGCAAGTGTTTGGAGCATTTTAAAGCCTTGTCAAATGGAAG
>NC_061121.1:189912453-190009858 GCF_002878395.1 Capsicum annuum | reverse complement strand
GCTCTGAATTTAGCATCCAAATACAAATACAAAAGTTTACAACTCATATCTTCAAGAAAAATAGTGATTGATACAAATTCAAATATATAGAATTGATACAAATTCAGATTATATGTATAAATATTCAAATGATTATCAAACTCCAACAATGAAATTCTTATGAAAATACTCACCTAACCAGACATCAATAATGAAAGAAGGAAACTAAACTAAGCAAATTCTTTATTTGAATCATACATCTGGAAAGGAGACTAACTTCTTAAATATCTTTGATTAAACTCAAATTCAAAACAAAAAAATGTGAATCCTTAAAAATGTAGAAATTAACAACTAACCTAAAACAAGTAGAGTAAATTCGAACTTTGGGGAGAGGAGAAGATCTGAAACTCTTCTCTATGAATTTCAATCCCTATCATTTTAGATCTTTATGGAAAGAGAGGCGGCAAGAAGGGTGTAGTGATTTTTAGGTGAATGTTCGAGGGAATAATAAAATAAAATAAAATAAAATAGGAAGGAAGGTAAAATTATAGAAAAGTTCTCTGAAAATTTTCAAATATAAACTACTTCATTTATATATACGGACCCATATAAATATCAGTTATTCCAAATATCTTTAATCATATAAAATAATTATTTTAAATCTTAACTATGTTAGGTAATTAAGTACTTATTTTAAAAGGCAGAGACGTAAAACAAGGCGTTTTAGCTAGCATAGGGCAAGAAGTAAGCCTCGAGGTGATGATTAAACAAAAATATATTGCTTTACTATATAGCAATTTTTAATTTATAATACAGTAAAATAGTGTTATAAAGCAAAAATTGTAAGCAATTAAAAATATGATTAACCAAATTCATAGAAAATAAAAGTTCTAACAAAATTTTATAAATATAAATAAAGAAATGTTATAATAGCTACTAGGAGATGCAATTAAACTCTAACACTTGTACTTTAAAATAATAAAAGAATGACATTTGTGTAAATATATTACTATCATAATGCAATTTATATTTTTAAAAGAAAATAAATAATAAATTTTATGAGTATTCATGATAATTTTGAGATACTAAAATGCAACAATTTACTTACTATTCAATTCGAAGTGGATGACTATCTAGATAAGAATGACGAATTAACATTTTGTAATAGTTATCATTTCAAATAGCGATTATTTTGTGATGTATGACAAATGATAAAATATGATAATTTTGAGACGTATAACAATAATATGAAGACCAATGATAAGTGAAGATGTAAATTTCGATTAATAAAATATTTTTTAAAAAAATATTAAATGATATTTACCCTCATGGTGCTTTCAAATAGTAAACATACAATACAATGACTTGTCATTTGAGTTATTCTAAATCTTCTTATACATGTAGATGAAAAAAAAATTCTAAAGCATTATTTATTTATTATAGAATTATAAGGGTCAACAATGCTAATTAAAAAATTTGATCCATAATTTGCATAAAATCTATTAGGTGAGCCCCGAGCATTGTGCATTTGGCGTGCTTAGGATATACAGTCAGACGCTTCTGACGTAAGCCTCATAAGACTAAAGCCTTACTCCTATGCCTCGAGACATTTTACTAGTACTTTGACCCACAACGAGCCCCGAAGCATACCTCAAAACTGCCTTTTAAAAGATTAACTTTTCCTTTATAATAGCATGGAAATAAGCCAATTGTCTGCAAATACCCCCATTGTGGATATCTTTAAGGTCCATTAAAATTTTATGGGTTGTCCTATTTGATCGCTCCCTGGTAATTTTGATGGGGTGGTTTTACAGACGGTCATTCAAATTTTTTTATTTCATCAAACCAACTAAATTATTTTTCATAACAAAAAAAAAAGTCAATGTTAACAACAAACTCACCTCTAAAGCTTGAAATCGAGCTGATAGCGAAAAAACAGGTTATAAATTATGAGCATCTTATCATTAGCCAATTTTAATTTGAGTTGCATGTATTAATTTTTGTGATCTAAAATTTCATATTAAAACAAAGCTAATAAAATATGTCTTTCAAATTCTTTATTTCTGATGTATATGTAAGGATAATAAAATCTAAAATTTGCATATATACATAAGGTAACTTTACCTTATTACATAAAATCCCATATTAGAAAAGTAATTACAAAAATCCCAAAGTAATTACTTAAATTCCTTAAATTTACTCTTTCTCTTTCATCCCCCTCATACATATCAATATGTCATTATTTGCTCCTTTTTTTGTGCACCGATTTTTGCTCCATAGCTCTTCTTCCTTTATTTACGCCTACAATCAAGCTAACATAATCTGAGTAATTTCAAAATTTTCAGTTATCAGCCATTAACTAAACAAAGTTCACATTCTTCATTAAATTTTACGTTTTTTTTTAAGTTTTAACAAATCAAATTTAGATTCGAATTTTTTTTTAGTGCTGGTGATGATTCAAATTTGAACTCTGACATCCCTGCCACCGTCTCCGGTTAACCTTCCGGAAGCAGTTCCACCACTTCGCCACTAAATACAGCGGCAGAGTTATGGTAGAAGCCAAAAACGGCCGTTCATTCGCAGTCGAAGTCGATGCCCCTATACTCCAAATTGATTTCTGATGATATGCTCTTTCCCTCCGTGACTAAAATTAATGTATATTTGTTGTTGGAGTATAAATTCCATATTTGATGTTTGTATTTTATAACAATGTCTGACTATTATACATAATGGTAATGTATTATACCATCTCATACAATAGTATTTAAGGTCATACAGATATTGTTACTTCAGTCATCATACATTACTAAGCAATATTTGAGGGTATGGTTAAATTCTGTTATTTGTTTAATTCAACCCTCATACATTACTATGTAGTGTACGAGTATGTGGTTGATATCCGTTATTTGTTCATTTTTATACATATCAAGTTGCGTATAAGAAAGTATTATTCTTAAGTTAGCATGAGTTGTTCAATCAATAATTCACATAACTATAATATAATACATAAAATGAATATGTATAAGATTACCATACTAATGTATAGATTAAAATATTCAAGAAGTTATATTATTTTTAAAAAAATTAAAAGTCACCTTATGCAATTTGATTTTTGACATTATACATATCAAGTTATATATATTCTTCAACATAATATATTTTGAAACTCCGCTAATGTCAACATTTTACATTTAATTAATTACACTATACATAAGACTGTTATGTATAAGGTCAATGTAACCTATAATGTTTTCTAAATACATACATATCACCTCATCTGATGAAATTTGATTTTTAGACCTTATACACATAAAAAATAATGATTTATAAGAAATAATATTTTTATGAATTTTTTTAAAAACAATTGCATATAAGAGGTCGTATTATGTATTATACATAGATATTCATGATTTTTTTTATTTGTGAATGTATTATTTTTTTTTTCAATTTTAATTACTGTAACTAATTTTAAGATATCACTAATCAATAAATTAGTAATTTCCATTAATTAAGGTGCTTGATTTAAGGTTTCAAATTTACTTTACTTAAATATAGGTGTTTGGTTTAATCAATAAATTAGATAATTAAGGTATTGATTTAATTTCCTTAAATATAGAAAAAAATGATTTACCTTATACATTCCATTAATGTATAAGATATGGTCGGCATGTATTGTAACTTTTTTTTATTCCAGATTGTAATCGAACAAAAAAGAAAATTAATGTTGATGTTTAAGATATTTTTTGAATTTAAATTTCAGTTACTATATTTAATCATACATCACATAATGATAGGTAATTAAAGTCGTTAAATAAGGAACATAAAGATAGTATCTGGTTTATCTTTCCATAAATATAGGCTAATCAATTTTCTCATACATTCCAGCAATGTATGAGTGTCCACAACATGTATAAGTGTTTTACCCAAAATCGGGAGAGAGAAAGTCATACGAAATTTTAAGTAAATAGTTTTGTTTTATTCAACGTATAATATATACAATACATACAAGAACAAAATAACTAAACTTAACAACTCTGTATGACAACTGAAATTTCCATTAATGATTTGTAAATTTATAAAGAAATAATGCACATTCAATAAAAGCATCAGATTCAGTTCCTTCAACACAAAGAACAGCACCGGTTTCACTATCAAAAGCAATTTCTTTATTGGACTTGTCAAACGTTGTAATCCACAACGGATAATTAACAACGCTTGAAAAACTTTTTTTCAAATCAATGTATCCTCTCACTCCATTATTATTCCTTATAATAACTGGAGAGGAATTACCTTCAACAATGTACTTTACTTCAGTTTTTTCTGACATTCATCAATATTCAATTCCGTACCAGTCTTCGAAATTAATTTCAAGAATGTGCTACTTTCTGAAACCACAATTCCATCACTTTTGTACTGTTCATAAATAATTTTCGACTGCCAAAAACCGAAATGCCACAATATTATAGTGATGTTCATATTGATTTTGAAAAAAAAAAAAAGACGAAAGAAGATGTCAACTGTTTTATTTATTCCAGTTTGCATCCCAAATAGAAATTTCAAAAAAAAAATATTGTGGTGATATTTATGAATTTGAATATCAGTTATTACTTTTAAGCATCTAATAAATCACAACATCTATTAATGCCTTAAATTAAGCAATTAAATAACGATAGCTGATATTTTGTTTCCATAAATATAGGCAAAATGATTTCATCATACATTGGAACAACGTATGAGTATCAATGACATGTATATGTATTTTTCAAAAATTGGGAGAGAGAAATAGCACAAGGAATATTATGTAATTACTTTCATTAAGAAAGGAATTTATGTTGTTTATGCCAATAAAATAGGAAGTTTAGAATAATTTATAGATTTTGTAGAAACTTTACGGTAACCAATAGTTAGAAATCTCATCTCTGCTTTCATTGCCAATCTAGAAAAATCAATTCTTTCTTCTACTACCATAGGGGTGACTTTCTTTAATAAATAGTCATCGACAATTATTACAATTAATTGGTAAAATGATCTAATTGACTGTTTGTAACACCCCGAAAATGGGCCCTGAGGTGTCACACGGTGCTTAAGGCTACAAGTAGCCCCAAGCTAAGCCTTTTAGCCGTTTTTCTACCATTCAACACTTATAATCAAAGTCATCATAATCAAAACATCTAAACATCCTCCATAACATCATACTGCAATATGAATGAAATAAGGAAAGTAACAAAATACTACATCTCTGACAAATCTGATTAATCTATCCATCTAGTCTGACAAGCCTCTACTAAACTGTATATCCATGAGATATTGGGACAAACCCCAACTGACCCGAACTCAGGAAATAAACTGAACGACTCAAAGTAAATAAGGAAATCTGAATAACTAGTCCTCGGACCATGAGGACTCACCACTGCAGAGGATGTAGATCAACGTGCTCGGATAATCACGGTCAAACCTGAGAATGAGCACCTGAACCTACATTATAGGAAAAATTTAGCCCACATGCGAACATGTGGGTCAGTACCATGGAATATGTACCAAGTACATGGGGGTGCATGAAATAAACATATATATATATATATATATTTAACGATTATGTCAGAACTTTTCTTTCCAAATCATGCAGGACATTTGTAAATGGCTCATAAAGCTTGAAAAAAATCTAAAATCTGAAATCATACATAATGAATGGTAAAACATGTCAATCTGGATATTATGAGCCATTACACTTAATCCAAATATCAAGATTCTTTTCTTATTCTCACATCAAGCAATCTTAGTGAAATCTAGAATATTGAATACATCATAAATCTGCATTTCAAATCTCTTTTAAATCGGTAAAATCAATCTAAGAATGAGGGACAACTCATTGGGAGGTTCTTCTAACCGACATGTACACCATGTGAGCACCCATGATGTCCCACGACTTTCCCCTGTAAGGTTAATGCTGTTCGACCCTTGCCATCGGTGTAGAACAATCTCATCGCAGTGATCACTATCTCAATTTTCCACATATAGTGGAAGTCAATGTCTCAACCTACGATGGCATGTAGTTCTGGGTATGAAACCGTAATAAAATACCCAACTCGGTGCTAAATACTACTCCCAATACTAAGATTAAAAATCTCAAGAAAAATCCACTTTAAGGGTAATCTCATATTTCTTAAGTTAAATAAATGATAAAATCCGCAACTCATTTCATAAAGTGAATTTTAACTCTGTTGTGACCAAAAGGTCAAATCTTTCTATACTTCATCAAAAATAGTCTAAACATGGGTGCATGTAGCTCATAAATTCTCAAAACAACAATCTCAATGTGGGTTAATGACCCTTATAGCGATACTTAATCAAAACATTTCAACATTTATGCTTTATATCACAAGCATGCATAATTTATACGGAAATCTGAAAAATTTCAGCCTTTAATCATAAAAATAATCTCAAATTCATGGAGTTTATTTTCTAAACATTCAAAATAATCATAGTATCTTGAACAACCACATAGGATAAGATTTATCACTTCAAATTCATGATAAAACATGTAAAAATCATGTATCTTTGTAAAATAATGCAAACCTAGGCCATAAGAACGAAAGGGTGCTCTTGTTCATAACCTCACATACCTTTATGGTAACGGATTCGTTGAAAGATTGGACCCTCAATGTTGATTGTGTAACCCTAGTTGTTTTTCTCCTTTAGTGCTCTTGGATGATGAACTTAGACTAATAATAGGGTTATGATGTGTTTAGAATCTATTAAATTCGTAAGGTTAAGTTTAGGGGTGTGTAAGGATTGCCAAAAGACTTAATTGCCCTCAAAATAACCCAAAAACCGGAGTGTTTAAGTCACTTGAAACCATAATATATGCATTGCATATGATATCGCCTATATTTACATAGGCACCGCATATGCTATTGCATATGCTTTCCAGTGGCCATATGCGATTGGTTAGGCGACGCACTCTACTTCGCAAAGCCATAACTCCTAGATCGGGTGTCAGATTTTGATGAAATTGGTATCGTTGGAAAGCTAATTCAATTCTCTATAATTTTATGGGTAGAAATATGCAAAAATACCACATATTTATCAAGTTGTGCTTATTCAAATATGCCCCTTGCGAATTCAAGCAGTAAAACTTGATGGATTTTGAAACTCTTAGCGTGCACTACCTTAAGTGACTCATATAACCACACTTAAAACATCATAAGCTCTCTTATAACTTAGTTACTCTTGGTAATTTAGGTACCCAAATATGGCCTACAAAATTGGGGTTTTCACATATACGAACAACGGTTTGTTTTCTAGCTTAGGAAAGTGCGGGGCATTACAATATCTCCCCCTTAGGGACATTCGTCCTCGAATGACGCTGGGTATACTAAGAGTAAAGAGAAAATGAAGGGTACACAGCTGAAGCAACTTGCTAATCTAGCTTCTACTTCATTCTACATTTCGGACACAACAAGGGGTGCATCACTCATGAAATCACAGTTGAATAGTATAAAATAATTGCTGAACTATTGCAATTCTGCATAGAAAAGGAATGATTTAAAGCAAAATGGTACCTTCAGCTTGATCGGAACTTATGGAAAATAGGTGCGGGTACTTGGATCGCATATCCGCCTCAGCTTCCCATGTTGCACCCTCAACGGATTGGTTTCGCCACAACACCTTGACCAAGGGAACTTCTTTGTTCCTTAGTCTTCGGACTTGGTGATCTAAAATCTCAATAGGAACTTCCTCAAAAGAAAGACTATCTTGCACATCAGGGTTTTCTGAAGGATCTACAACAACACAATTATCGACGTGTTTCCTAATCATGGATACATGGAAGACAGAGTGAACGGAAGATAACTCTGAAGGTAACTTAACCTCATACGCTACCTTACCAACATGGCTAAGAACTTTGTAGGGGCCAATATTACGGGGACTAAGTTTCCCCTTCTTTTCGAATCTCTTCACTCCCTTCATGGGTGAAATCTTCAAATACACTAAGTCACCAACTTCAAATTCAAGGTCTCTTTTCCTCACATCAGCATACGACTTCTGATGACTCTGTGCGATTTTTAATTTTTCTCTAATCACTTTGAATTTTTCCTTAGCTTCAAAGACCGAACCAGGACCACTCACAGCCGCTTCATGCACTTCAAACTAACCTATGGGTGACCTACATTTCCTCTCATACAAATCCTCAAATGGAGCCATGCCAATACTAGAGTGAAAATTGTTATTGTAAGCAAACTCTATCAACAGTAAATGCTCATCCGAACTCCCCTTAAAGTCAAGAGCACACACTCTCAACATATCCTCTAAGGTCTGGATGGTCCTCTCAGCCTGACCATCTGTCTGCGGATAGAAAGCAGAACTCAAATGCACTTGGGTACCAAGACCCTTCTAAAAAGCTCTCTAAAACTGCGAAGTGAACTGAGTACCTCTATCTGAAATGATGGACAAGGTAACTCCATACAATCTATCTAATTCCCGGATGTACAATCTAGCATAATCCTCAGCAGTATAAGAAGTATGCACAGGAAAAAAATACGCAGACTTAGTCAATCTATCCACAATAACCCAAATGGAATCATGATGGCATCGGGAAGGAGGTAAACCAGTCATAAAATCCATGTTTATCTCTTCCCACTTCCAAGTGGGAATACTGAACTCCTGCATCATACCACCAGGTCTTTGGTGTTCTACCTTAACCTGTTGGCACGTCGAACACTTAGCTACAAATACTGCTATATCCTTCTTCATGCCACTCCACCAATAGATTTCCCACAAGTTGCGGTACATCTTGGTGGCACTAAGATGAATAGAATATCGCACACCATGCACTTCAGCCATAATTTTCTATCTCAGATCCTTGACATCCGAAACACATAATCTATCCTGCAATCTCAACATACCATCCCCCCCTTGGGAGAAAACCTCTACCTTTTGGTCCTTGATTGATTCTTTCCGTCTGACCAAACTAGCATCTAAGTTTTGCTTCTCCTTTACTTTTGAAACCAAGGAGGATTAGGAGTTACTCTGTACTAACATACTCCCTTCAGCAGAGTCAAGCAACCTAACTCCCAACCTAGCCAACCGATGCACATCATGATCCAAATCCTTCTTAACCTCTCCAATAGGCGAAACACTACCCATAGACATCTTGCTAAGGGCATCCGCCACTATATTGGCCTTTCTCGGGTGATACAACATACTCATGTCTTTCAATAACTCTAACCACCTTCTCTTCCTAATATTCAAATCTCTCTAGGTAAAAACATACGGCAGATTTTTATGATCAGTAAAAACATCAACATGAACACCATACAAGTAGTGTCTCCAGATTTTCAGAGCAAACACAACAGCAGCTAACTCAAGATCATGGGTGGGGTAATTCTTCTCATGGGGTTTCAGTTGTCTAGAGGCATAGGCTATAATCGTACCTCTCTTTATCAGTACACAACCCAAACCAACTCTAGAAGCATCATAATATACCACAAAAATCATCAACGCCATCAGGCAGAGTCAAAACAGGGCTGTAATGAGTCGAGTCTTCAACTCCCAAAAACTATTCTCATAAGAATCGAACCACAAGAACTTCACTTTCTTTTGGGTCAACGGGTCATAGGAGATGATATAGAGAAGAAACCTTTAACAAAACAGCGGTAACAGCCAGGTAAACCCAAAAAACTTCTAATGTCAGACGGAGAGACAGGTCTAGGCAAGTTTCTAACAGCTTTTATTTTCTGGGGATCAACTCTAAAACCTTCAGAAGAAATAATATGATCCAGAAAAGCAACTGACCTTAGCCAAAATTCACACTTGATAAATTTGGCGAACAAGTGATGATCTCTAAGGGTTTGCAAGACGATATAGAGATGATCTGCATGTTCATTCTTACTACGGGAGTATACTAGAATGTCGTCTATAAACACTATGACAAACATATCAAGATATGGCTTGAACACTCGATTCATGAGGTCCATAAAAGTTGTTGGGGCATTAGTTAGCCCGAAGGACATAACAAAAAACTCAAAACGACCATAACGTGTTCGGAAGGCTGTCTTCGGGATATCACATTCCCACACTCTGAGTTGATGATAGCCAGAGCGAAGGTCTATCTTTGAGAAGTAACTTGCACCTTGCAATTGGTCAAATAAATCATCTATTCTTGGAAGGGGATACTTGTTTTTAATAGTAACTTTGTTAAGCTGGCAATAGTCAATGCACATGCACAAAGAGCCATCTTTCTTTTGCACGAATAGGACAGGTGCACCCCAAGGAGACACACTTGGTCTTATAAAACCTTTATCTAAGAGATCTTTGAGTTGCACTTTCAACTCCTTAAGTTTTGCGGGTGCTATACGATATGGAGGAATGGAAATAGGTTGAGTATCGGGAAGAAGATCAATCCCAAATTCTATCTCTCTATCAGGAGGTACCCCTGGAAGATCTTTCAGAAAGACATCGGGAAACTCATTAACAACGTTAACTGACTGGAGAGTTGGAGTCTCAGACTTAGTGTCTTTAACTCTGACTAGGTGATAAGTGCACCCTTTGGAAATAAGATTTCTAGCCTTGAGATATGAGATAAAATGACTCTTGGGAGATGCAGAATTACCAGACCATTCGATAATAGACTCACCAGGGAACTAAAACATGACTACACAGGTACGACAGTCTATGGATGCATAACAAGAATGAACCCAGTCCATACCCGAAATAACATCAAAATCTACCATGTCTAACTCTATCAGATCAGCAAACATAAATCTATGAAGAATAGAAATAGGACACTTTTTGTACACTTTTTGGGCAATAATAGACTCACCCATAGGGGTAGAAACTAGGATGGGCTCAGAGACAATCTCGGGACTCACTTCAAAATTTAAAGCAACCAAAGGTGTCACATATAAAAAACTGGACCCAGGGTCCAACAACGCATAAACATCAAATTAAAACATACAAAGCATACCATAACAACATCGGGGGAGTCCTCTTGCTCCTAATGGAAAGGCAAAGAATAGAATCTGTTCTGGCACTGACCGCCAATAGTGCTGGAAAAATCACCATGAGTAGGAGATGGACGAGCTACAAGAGCTAGAGCACTAGCAGTCTGAGCCTGGGGGCGAACATCACAGTTCCCCTGTTTGGTATGAGGACAATCTCTAAAACCGTGGCCATCCTGGCTATATTCATAGCAGCCCTTCTAACTCCACAAACACTTACCCCCATGATCCCTACCACACCTGATGCATAGTGGATGATTAGGCTGGTTACTCACAGTATTCTAAGATCCGAACATAGAAGACCTATTTCCCTATTCTTGCCTACCTCTAAGTGCTGGAGCACTAGCTGATGATGGTGCTGGCATGGATGAGCGACTCTAAAATTGAGGTCTATTCCCTCCTTGTGATCTGTTCTAACCATAAGTAGGTTGCTCGGTTCTGGCTCTCTTATTTTCTCTTACTCTATCCATCTCTTTTATCTTATCTGATTTGATCTGCTGGGCATGGGTCATCAGTCTGGAAAGATTCATCTCACTATTAAGCATAGCTGATCTATAATCCTTAACCACATAGCTTGATACCCCTGTCAAGACCTTACCCATACTGGCTCGGTTATAAGCTATCAGATTTGGGGCATATTTTGCTAACTGATTAAACTTCAAGCAATACTCCTTAACAGTCATGGAGCCTTGCCATAAGTTCATAAACTTCTCTACTTTTGCCTCTCTCAACTCTAGCAGAAAGAATTTATCCAGGAATGCATCCTGGAACTCCTGCCAAGTCATAGGAGCAGTACCGTCTACTCTACCCTTTCTCCATGCAACCACCCAGTCATACGCAAGGTCTTTCAATCTATAGGATGCTAACTTAACACTCTTCTTCTCATACACGTGCATTACCTGTGTGATCTTCCTTATCTCCTTCGGATACAACTGTGGATCCTCACTTACCTTGGACCCATAAAACTCTGGCAGATTCATCCGCACAAAGTCATAGATTCTAATGGCAGCTAAGTCACCTCTCTATTATTGTGGAGCTGGGGCTTGGTTGGCCTAAACGTTGGCGGTAATAGCTTGGGCAAGCGCCTGAAAGGCTTCCCTAAACTCAGTGTGTGATAAATTCTCATTCAGAGGATCAGCAGGCTGAGGTTGCTGACCCGGGTTATTTTTTCTAGCTCGACGAGGAGGCATATTCTGAAAGAAGAGAGCACGAATTAATAGCTGAAAGGGAACAACTGTAAGCACGATAGACTTCTGAAAGAATGAAACAACCACTTTTTTTTCTAAAACGTTCCATAGACTCTTGCTCATAGATATGGCGTGCTACACACCGAGGATCAAGACTCTACTTAACGCGGCTTGTTAGACTCCCTAGGACTCCAATAACCTTAGGCTCTGATACTAAGTTTGTAATTTTTTGAAAACAGGCCCCGAGGCGTCACACGGTGCTTAAGGCTACAAATAGCCCCAAGCTAACCCTTTTAGCCATTTTTCTACCATTCAACACTTATAATCAAAGTCATCATAATCAAAATATCTAAACATCAAAACACCCTCCATAATATCATACTGCAATACAAATAAACTATGAAAAGTAACAAAATACGACATCTTTGATAAATCTGATCAATCTATCTATCTAGTCTGGCAAGCCTCTACTGAACTGCATATCCATGAGCCATTGGAACAAACCCCAACTAACTCGAACTCAGGAAATAAACTAAACGACTCAAAGTAAATGAGGAAATCTGAATAACTAGTCCTTGGACCATGAGGATTCACCACTGCAGAGGATGTAGATCAATGTGCTCGGATAATCACGGTCGAATCTGGGAATGAGCACCTGAACCTACATTATAGGGAAAATGTAGCCCACATACGAACATGTGGGTCAGTACCATGGAATATGTACCGAGTACATGGGGGTGCATGAAATAACCATATTTATATGCATATATATATATATATATATATATATATATATTTAATGATCATGTCATAAGTTTTCTTTCCAAATCATGCAGAACATTTTTAAATGGCTCATAAAGCTTGAAAGAAATCTAAAATCTGAAATCATACACAATAAATGGCAAAACATGCCAATCTGGATATCATGATCCATTACACTTAATCCAAATATCAAGATTCTTTTCTTATTCTCTCATCAAGCAATCTTAGTGAAATTTGGAATATTGAATACATCATAAATTTGCATTTCAAATCTCTTTTAAATCAGTAAAATCAATTTAAGAATGAGGGATGACTCTTTGGGAGGTTCTTCTAACCGACATGTACACCATGTGAGCACCCATGATGTCCCACGACTTGCCCCCATAAGGTTAGGTCTGTCCGACCCTTGTCATTGGTGTAGAACAATCTCATCTCAATGATCACTATCTCAATTTTCCACATATAGTGGAAGTCAATGTCTCAACCTACGGTGGCACGTAGTTTTGGGGTATGAAACCGTAGTAACATACCCAACTCGGTGCTAAATACTACTCCCAATACTATGCCCAAAAATCTCAAGAAAAATCCACTTTAAGGGTAATCTCATATTTCGTAAGTCAAATAAATGATAAAATCTGTAACTCGTTTCATAAAGTGGATTTTACCTCTGTTGTGACCAAAAGGTCAAATCTTTCTATACTTCATCAAAAATAGTCTAAACATGGGTGCATGTATTACATAAATTCTCAAAACAACAATCTCAATGTGGGTTAATGACCCTTATAGCGATACTTAATCAAAATATTTCAACATTTATGCTTTATATCACAAGCATGCATAATTTATATGGAAATCTGAAAAATTTTTGCCTTTAATCATAAAAATAATCTCAAACTCATGGAGTTTATTTTCTAAACATTCAAAATAATCATAGTATCTTGAACAATAACTTAGGATAAGATTTATCACTTTAAATTCATGATAAAATATGTAAAAATCATGTATCTTTGTAAAATAATGTAAACTTTGGGCACAAGAACGAAAGGGTGTTCTTGTTCATAACCCCACATACCTTTATGGTAACGAATTCATTGAAAGATTGGACCCTTAATGTTGATTGTGCAACCCTAGTTGTTTTTCTCCTTTAGTGCTCTTGGATGATAAACTTAGACTGATAATAGGGTTATGATGTGTTTAAAATCTATTAAATTTGTAAGGTTAAGTTTAGGGGTGTGTAAGGAATGCTAAAAGACTTAATTGCCCTCAAAATAACCCAAAAACGGAGTGTTTAAGTCACTTGAAACGATAAGACATGTCCCGCATATGATATCGCATATATTTACATAAGCGCCACATATGATATCGCCTATATTTACATAGGTGCCGCATATGATATATCTTATATTTACATAGGCTCCGCATATGCTATCGCATATGATTTCCAATGGCCATGTGCGATTGGTTAGACAACGCACTTTACTTCGCAAAGCCATAACTCCTAGCTCGGGTGTCGGATTTTGGTGAAATTGGTATCGTTGGAAAGCTAATTTGATTATCTATCATTTTGTGGGCAGATATATACAGAAATACCACATATTTATCAAGTTATTCTCATTCAAAGATGACCCTTGCAAATTCAAACACTAAAACTTGATGGATTTCGAAACTCTTAGCTTGTACTACCTTAAGTGACTCATATAACCACACTTAAGACATCATAAGCTCTCTTATAACTAGGTTACTCTTGGTAATTTAGGTTCCCAAATATGACTTACAAAATTGGAGTTTTCACATACACGAACAACGGTTCGTTTTCTAGCTTAGGAAAGTGCGGGGCATTACACTGTTATACATATTCAAGTTTGTAAAGTGGACACTCTACTTAGCCTTTTGTCATCTGAGTCCCTTAACCCATCAAAACACAATATTTTAAATTCTTTTGACCATTGACCAAGCATATTTGATATTAATATTGTTGAGCTAGGAAAATGCATATTTGCACGCGTTTTAAAGCAACTGGAACTAATATTTTAGATTTAAGATGTAAAAAATTTTTAAAAGAAAATAATAAATTTTGAACAAAGAATTTTTTTTTAAAACAAAATCCTAAATGTCTTCTTGTTTGTGTCTCCCCACCAAACACTACAACCACCACACCTAGCCAACCCCCTTTCCTCCACTTTTTGACTTCTTCAGGCCCCCACTATCCCACTACTCTTTTCTTCTTCTTCTTCTTATTCTTATTATTATTCAAATATCACCCCTCCCTACCTCATCCACCCACCCACCTAAACTTAAACCTATTTTTCAGACACACCTTACTCCTTCCGCCATGCCCCTAAAATAAATCCCTACCCACTTCTTTGTAAATTTTACTTTTTTTGATAAAATAAATATACATATAAAATAAATATTTTTAAAAAGAAAGAAAGGAAAGATGAAATTGGAGGCGGGTATGTGTTTTTGGTATTGTTAATGGATGCACTATTGATTATTGTTCTAATTACTATGTGAAAGAGTAAAGAAAAGAAAAATGGTGCGAGGGAGGTGGGGATTCTATTTTCTATGGTTGTGGGTTGGGGAAGGTGGAGATGGTGGTGATGGTGGTTGTGGGTTAGGGAAGGTGGAGAACAAGTTGTTGCTTAAATATTTTATTGTCTTTGTTATGCAAGTAGAAAAATATTTCCTAAAATCATTTATATGTGTATTTAACACTAAACAATGAGAACCAATAGAGGAAAGGGGTGAGGTAAGAATTTAAAAATTAAATATATTTTTAATAAAAAATTTAGTTGCAGAGGGGTTAGGGAGCAAGGTTGGGGTAAGAAAAGATTTTTGAAAATTTTCAAAAAAAATTTTGAAAATTTTAAAATAATATTCTTTTTATGGTGTGAGAGGTGGAAGTGGGTAGGAGAGAGGTGGCGGGGGATAAGAATCTTCTTTTATCTTTTTCACAAAATAAATTTAATTTTTTTTTGGAAGAGAAGGGAGCTGATGGGGGTAGGGTGGGCTAAGAAAAAACATTTTAAAGAAAAAACAAATGTAAAAGAAATTCTATTTTGAGGGGGTGGTAGGGGAGTAGGTGTGGGGGTGGGTAAGAATTTTTTATTTTAGGGTGAGTGCGGATGATTTTGAGAGTGGTATGAACATTGCAATATGTTTCCTACTTTGATTAAGGAAGTCATTTTCTTCAGTTTGAAGGAATTTTGTAACCTAGGAAAAATATTTTCCAAAACTTTTAGTCAAACGAATATGAGAAAATAAAAAAATGTTTTCCTTTAATCCAAAAACACCCCTAAATCTAGTTTTCAAACGGTATTAAAATTCATCAGTTAAGTGGTTAGAGTTGACCTTGGGATTGGGGGTGAAGGGTAGAAAGGTTAAGTGGAATAAGGGAGCCTATAGGTTGAAAGTTGAGTCTTGGAATATAGGAACTCTTCATAGTAAATCCATAAAGGTCGTGAAGATCCTTAGGAAGAAGATTAGTATAAATTTTGTCCAAGAGACTAAATGTGTAATGTCTAAGACAAAGGATATAGATAGGTATAAGTTGTGGTACTCAGGTAGCGTGAGGCATAGGAATGAGGTAGGTATCTTACTAGATGAGGAGCTTAGGAGGAGGGTGGTGGAGCTTATGTAAGTCAACGATAGGTTGATATCAATTATGTTGGTAATTGGAGAGTCTAAGTGGAATGTGATTAGCACCTATGCTCTGCAAGTAGGCTTGGATGAAAAGGAGAAAACGAGATTTTGGGAGATTTCGGATGAGGTGGTGAGAGGTGTTCCAAGCATCGAAAAGCTTTAGATAGGAGGTGATTTTAATGGGCATATTAGTACCTTATGAAGAGGTTCTGATGATATACATTGAAGGTTTGGTTTCAGGATAAGAATGAAAGAGAAGACTCATTTTTATATTTTGCTAGGGCCTTTGGTTTGGTGGTAGAGAATTCAAGCATGCCGAAGAAGAAACATCTTATTACCTATCGTAGTTCGGTGGCCAAAACTTAGATAGACTTTTTGCTCTTTAGGAAGGGTGATAGAGTTCTATGTAAAAAATGCAAGGTCATACATAGCGATAATCTTTCGATCCAACATAAGCTATTGTGGACTGAATTGTCAACTGAAAGAACTCGTCATCAGCTATATGCACAACTCCTTAGAAAATCAGAGGCTAGTACCTTTCAAGATAATCGATCAGGTTTGGTTGTGTGCTCATCTTAGTAATTCATCCAGGCCGGTGTTAAGGGTGTACGTGGTTGAAAAGATGAGAGAGAATAAGACTCAGAACATAGAAGAAGAACAACAACAAGACATCTTTGATGATATGTTGGATGATCTAGACATGAATATTTTAGATAATGATCAAACACCTACGCCCGTTGATGCGACCAATATGGTGTGCAGTTCTTCTCGATCGACACAGTCTGGAAATTTTTAAGATGACGGGACCAAATTTTTCAATGGAATGTCATTCAAGGTCAATAAAGAACTATCTATCACTTTGTTTATTTCTTGCTTGAAAAAAGATTTCAGAATAAAGAAGGTGATTAATTCGAGGAGTGTATTTTTCGATAAATGTGCTAATCCGAACTGCTAGTGGTGGTTGAGAGCAGTGAAGTACGTAACTGCTGACAAATTCATCATTCATAAACAAGAAAAGTATCACACATGTGTTTCAGAGCACATCTCGAGCCAAAATCCTAATGCCACGACAAAGGTACTTGGTGAATATTTCAAGAATAGTTTACTCGATGGCAAAGGCCCTTCTACAAGGGTTATGGACAATCAACTCCTTATGAAATTGGCTATCCTGGTCAATTATTGGAAGATATATATGTCCATGGGGATTTTCAAGGACTTGGTTAGGGGGACATATGAGCATGGGTATGTAGTCCTGGATGCCTACCGTTACAAGATTGAGTCCACAAACCTCGGAAGTAAGACGGCATTGCAAGTTAATGAAAATGGAAGGTTGAAGTACTTTTTTGTATCCTATGGTGCTTGGATTCAATATTTTTGACATTTGAGAAAAGTCATAGCCGTTGAAGGTACCTTCTTGAGGTGTAGGTCTAATGGAGTTCTGCTAGCGGCGGTTGTACAGGATGCGGAGAATCACATCTTTCCTATTGTTTTTTATGTAGCAGAAAAGTAATGTGATGTCTCTTATGGATTTTTTTGATCAACTGCGAAGATGAATCAAGGATACTGAAGAGTTGTGTTTTGTTTCAGATAAGTATCCAAGTATTTCGAAGATGGGTTCAATTTTCTTCTCTTCAACTTACTTTGGTTGTTACATCAGGTATCTTATAGAGAACATTTGGGCCAACTATCACAATGAAAAGGTCGTGAACCTTTTTCATAGAGTAGCTAAAGCATATAGTAGAGAGGAGTTTTTAGACCATTTCAATCAAATAGCGGACATGCATCCCAAGGTAGCAGAACATCTCATTCGTATCAATTTTGAGAGATGGAGCTGGGCATTCTGTCCGGTAGATAGGTACATTCTTATGAATTTAATGTCTTGTTTGAGTTACAAGTTTAGTATGATGTCGTACTAAGTAATTCTTTTGTATATGTACAATATTATAACATCAAACATAGCTGAATCGGTGAATTCGTTATTTGGCAATGAAAAAGAATTTTCCATCAAGGCTCTATTTTAAATAATAAACAAGAAGTATGGCTAATTTTTTAATGAAAGACATGTGCAGTTCGAGGACCAAGAAGAACCCTATTTGTTCAAGAAATCAAGAAAATAATATCAATGAACATCAGTTTGGAGAATGGGTTATTATCTCATCAAATAACAAATTACAAATTCAGTATCACCGAACATGGTGATGTAGCCACAGTCGATCTTCAAACAAGATTTTTTATGTGCAGAGTTTTTTGACTTAGACAAAATACCCTATACACATGCTATGGTAGCACTTTGAGTTCAATACAGTGCAAAATATGGATCTAAAATTTACGAGCACTTCTCTCCATGTTATTCAGTGGAAAAATATAAGATGGCATATAGTAGGCATATTACTCTAGTGCCTCCCGAAGAATCTTGGATTGTTCCTGAAGATCTTTTGGGGAGATTAATACCTCCTCCATATATTAACCCAAGCACTATCAAACTGGGAAGAAAGCTAAATAAGAGGAGGCGTGGAGTCAGAGAATCATTTTCATCAAGAAGAAATAAGTGCTCCATATGTAAGTGCGTTGTCCACAAAAGAACTACATGTCTAGATTGTAATCCACCATGATCGTTGTAATTGTAAAAACTTGTGTTGTTGTTTGTTGTGGACTTTTATATATTTAACTCATTGTTGTGAACATAATATTATCATTTACTATATATAAAATATCTTTTTAATAACTTGTGCATCGATAAAAAGAGGTAAAACATCAACTAAAAGTACAACAGAACACAATTATTTTCAGTAGATTACTAATTTGTGGCAACAGATGGACATTAGCGGGAAGAACACAACACTGTTCCATCAAACTAGAATGTTGTCCTCCAATAGATGGATAATCTGCTAATAAAAACCCAATAGATTTATTCCAACAGATGATCCATCTGTTAAAAGAAATCAAATAATAAAATTATTAGTACTACTAGATTCAAAATTGCTCCTTACCTCCAACAATAGACATGTTAACATAACATGTTTGGGAGAAGGAATAGACAGAATAAAAATTAAATGAGAACTAAAAAGCAAAAGTTGACCAACAATAAATTTTCATTAAACAAAAAACAAAATACCTTAGGTATAAATCCGATATATAATTAAAAAAAACATATTTTAATTATTATTATTTCTAACCGGCCAATCTTCAACCGATAGAAGCAACGCCCTCCTAATCTTGTGAATCTCTATGATCATCCGGGCTCTTATGGTGGACAACTCCCGCCGTAGGTTATGAACCTACGACTCAAGTTCTCAGATAGTGTCTTGTAGAATTGCAATATCCCAATTTGTATCAGCCATATCTAGAACACACATGAATTGATAAAAAAAAAGTAAACACAAATGTAAAGAAAAGAGTCTGAATGTAATACCATGTATACAACGAACTTGTAGATTTACACAGGAAAAACTTACCTCAACAAGAAAGGAATATGCTCTTTGAAGAGAAGTGGTTGACGATGTAATTTAAAAGACAAAATACAAGAATAAATAAAAGTGGAGGGACCTATTTATAGAGGATTAAATCTAAATATGTTAGGTAAAAAGTCACGACTATTCAGGTCCATTGCATTAATTACATTCAAACTGCTGGCTTTTTGTTTTTTATGAAAAGACACGACTTTTTATTTTACATCCAAACTTCTCACCTTTTCAAAATGCTTTGAGACTTGATAACAATCGTTATTATTGAGCTATTGCAATAGATTATCTATCTGTTGTAATAGATTTACCATCTGTTGAAATAGATGGTCTGTATGTGCAACAGATGGTCTGTCAAAATAGATTTACCATCTGTTGTAACAGATGATTTATATGTGTAACAGATAAGATATCTGTTGCAACATATGTATTATCTGTTGCGATAGATGGACTATCTGTTGGAGGAGGTATTTTGATTTTATCTAACAGCTGATTCATCAGTTGCTACAGATGGAGAATTTGATTCATCAACTATTTTGAATGTGTTAGATAAAAAGTCATGACTCATCACCTCTTTTTTAATATTCATCATATGCATGTAGATGAATAAACACTATCTGGTCTGTCGCAATAGATTTACCATCTATTACAATATCTATATTATCTGTTGCGACAAATGGACCATATATTGGAGGAGATGTTTTGATTTCTTCTAACAATTGATTCATCAGTTTAAATAGATGGAGAATTCGATTCATCAGCTCTTTTGAATGTATTAGATCAAAAGTCACAACACATCCTCTTTTTTAATAGTCATCACATGTGTGTAGATGAACAAACACTGTCTGTCATGTCTTGATGGGGTAGGAAGAATAAGTTATATGCAGATGAATGGACCCACTTTCATACATGGGAGTTATGTATTATCGACCAGGCTACCATGACAGACACACATAAAGTACAATGATTTTGTGAATATAATTTTTCATCGATTAGACATTTATCCTTTAAGTAAGATCCTGCATTATATAGTTTAGCTTGATAGGTGCGAACTGATAAGGCCGAAGGTTTCCAAGATGGTGGTTTCGATACCCTGTTACAATTTAATGATGGTTTATGCTCATATTTTTATGTCAAGTTTGGGAAAATGTTCAAGTTTTTGGCGGTAGTACAACTATCCAATAGTGATTGGACCAATTTTAATGGTGCAATGGACTTCTTGAAAGACCTTTGAAGCCTCGCACTGTACCAAATAATGATGGAACCAATAGAAATTCTCTTGGTCCAAATTTATATAAATGGGTTGCTCGAGGAGACTATTATATAGCAGATGGTGCTTTAGAGAATACCTGTGCGTGAAGGGGGAGGTGAAAAAGACCATATATCATCTCAGACCCTATTTAAGAGCAAACACAGGGAAGTAAGGAACTTCTAGTGAATTTGGCCAATGCAGTTGACATGAGAAATGAAAAAACAGAATGAGCTTCAAATGTAGAAGTATATCCAAATATAAAAATTTGTTAGTCGTTGAAGAAAAAGAAGAATGGTCAAGAGGACTGGAGTTGGTCACTTTGCTAGAGACTGCAACTAGTGAGCATGGCCTTAATAAAGACTCACAAAGTGCAGGACCAGGACTATAAGGAAGCAGCTTTGCGAGCATAGGAGATTGGAAAGATTTTCAGTCAAGAATGAAACCTTAACCAACAACTCCAAAATTAAAAATAAGGGAAGCCAAGGTGTCAATTTTTGAAGTCTAACTTATATCCCATGCCTTCTGTTTGTGGCTATGATTAGGTCAATGGCAATAGAAACAAAAAGGTATGAAGTTGGGTAGAAATCCCATGCCTTGTTATTTCCACTTCCTTTGACCTAACCATAGCCATAAACAGGAGGCATGGGATACAAGTTTAACTTGAGAAATTGCCACCTTGGCTTGATCCCTTATTTTTAATTCAGGCATACTTGGTTCAGGTTTCAATCCTGACCAAAAATCTTACCACGTTCCTTGATCGCAAAGATTAAACTTTAGAGGTCTGGTCCTGCATTTGTGGGTCTTCATTCAGGCTATGCTAGCTAGTTGCAGTCCCCAAACAAAGTGCACAACTCCAGTCCACTTGAGCATTTTTCTTTTTCAGGAACGACTGATGGCTTTTCATTTTTGGATACACTTTCACATTCGCAACTCATTCAATTTTTTCATTTTTCATGTCAATTTCATCAGCCAATTTTGCTACACTTTCCTTCCTACCTGTGTTTTTTCTTTAATAAGGTCTGAGTTGATATATGGTTTTCTCTAACTCCCTATTCCCATACAGATATTCTTATAATAACATTCTAATGTATAATAGTCTCCTCGAGAAATCTATACATATAAATTTGGACCAGAGCAATAACTATATTTATTTCCATTATTTGCAGCAGTGCAAGGTTTTGGAGGCCTTTCAAAAGTCCATTTAACCCTTAAAGTTAGTGCAATAACTATTTGAATGTTTACACTGCCATAAAAAACCTTAACCCTTCTCCAAACGTGACATATAAACATTAGAAAAATCTTTATTAAACTGTAATAGGTTATTCACACCACCTACTTGG
The DNA here is from genome assembly GCF_002878395.1 of Capsicum annuum. Taxonomy (NCBI): domain Eukaryota; kingdom Viridiplantae; phylum Streptophyta; class Magnoliopsida; order Solanales; family Solanaceae; genus Capsicum; species Capsicum annuum. Next base: position 189,987,238 of record NC_061121.1, on the reverse strand, counting down.
TCCCTTGGCCTTACCAATTTAAACCTAGCAATCTTAATTGTAAAATTCCATACCTTGTTTGAAGGATTAACGCCTAATAGGTAAAGAACTAACATTCTCAAAATCATTGTACTGGATGTGTTTTTACGATAGGTTGATCAGTAGTAATACATACCTCCCACAAATGAAGTGGTTCCATCTATAAGCAGCTTATTCCTCCGAACCCATCTTTACTCTAGCCTTTAATTCTGGTCGGGCAAAATTTGATCTAATTTCACTTCTTTTTATCTGCAAACAATATAAATACATTTGATAACAAACAAGAGAAGAACAAAAAGAACATTACAAAAAGGTAACACAAAATTAAATGAATCAATAGATAACCAATTTGATATAACAGATTCCTCATCTGTTCAACCGATGAGGCATTTGTTATAACAGATGGATGACATGTTTTAACAGATGGGTCATCTGTTGGAATAAATCAAACCATCCTTGCTACTGGTTTGATTTTTTCAAATAGTTGCTCCATCTGTTCCAACAGTTGATTCATCAGTTGCAAAAGTTGAGGAAACTGTTGCACCACCACCACCAACAGCATTAACAATAAATAAACAACACCATATGTTCCAACACCATCAACAACACAAACACCACATGTTCCAACATGACCACCACCCCCAACAACAACAACACCAAAGTAACAAACAAAAGAGATAAAAAAACTATACTAACAACAAGACTTTTTAAGTTCTCCCAACAGATGACTTTTTATACATATTTTAATTAAAACAACAGTTCATTCATTCAAGACTTAAAAGTCACCTTTTCTTCAATTTTCTCAATAAATAGGAAAACTGATAATGGGTAAATCATTAGTAACAAAAGATATAAATATCTAATTTAAATAATATACAAAGAAGAAGATGAGAAGAAAAGAGAAATAGTGAACCATACCTACAATGTCAAAAAACAAGGGATCAGAACATCCAGTTCGGTCAAGAAAAGATATTGATCGGTTGAGATCTGAAAGGATCCTCATCCTAAAGAAGAGACAGAAAAAGAGAAAAAAAAAGAGAAAGAGAACTGAGAATAAAGAAGAAAGAGTATTCTAGATATGGATTTTAAATATTCATTAATAACTTTTGAGGGGCACGAGGAGACGGTGACATTGAAAATACAAGATAAGACTACTCAATAAGGAGATTTTTCAGTTATCCAAGTAATATTTTTTTCCGCCTTAGTACTTTATCTATATTATATCGAACAAAAAAATACCTAAATTGATTTAAAAAAAGATCATAAAATATCTAAGTCATACTTTGCAATAGATGACAATTTTTGTTTGAAAATTTCTAAATCTCGGTCATCTGTCGCAATAGATGGCAGCGCCTGTTTGATTATTTACAATAGGTGGATAATCTATTGCAACCTATGACTTAATTTGTTTGATAAATTCAAACAAATAAGTCATATGTTGCAACATATTAAACATTTGTTTTTATACAATTTCAATATAGTTCATAAGTTCAACTAATACCTAAATTGATTAATCTAGGACTAGGGGTGAGTTCTCATAGGGTCAACTACAACTTCAATTGAGTCTTTTGGCAATTGAATGATGAGATGGTATTGAGTTTCTCCCGACCAGAGTTGTAGATCAATAACTCTGAGCTGGAGCAATTCCTATTACCTAATATGCTCAACTAATACCTTAATTGATAAATCTACTACTAGGGATGAGTTCTCATAATCTCAACTACAACAGATAGTAGCACCTAATAGATAATTTATAACAGATGGGTAATCTGTTGTAATGGATGACTTAATTTGTTTGATAATTTATAACAGATGGGTAATCTGTTGCAACAAATAACTTAATTTGTTTAATTAATTCTAACTGATAAGTCATCTATTTTAACAGGTTGAACATTTATTTTTATATAATTTCAATTAAGTTCATATGTTCAACTAATACCTTAATTGATTAATCTAGGACTAGGGGTGATTTGTCATAGAGTCAACTACAACCAACTACAACTTTAATTAAGTCTTTTGGCAATTGCATAATAAGACGGTATTGCGTTCCTCCCGACCAGAGTTGTCGATCGATCGCTCTAAGATGAATCGATTCTTATTACCTTATACGTTCAAATAATAGCTTAATTGATTAATCTAGGACTATAGATGAGTTATCATAGGTTCAACTACAACTTTAATTAAGCCTTTTATTAATTACATGATGAGACGATATTGCATTCCTCCCGACCAGAGTCGTCAATCGATTGCTCTGAACTGAATCGATTCTTATTACCTTATATGTTCAAATAATACCTTAATTGATTAATTTAGGACTAGGGGTGAGTTCTTATAGGGTTAACTACAACTTCAATTGAGCCTTTTGGCAATTACATGATGAGACAATATTATGTTTCTCCCGATTGGAGTTGTCGATCGGTCGCTTTGAGCTAAATCGATTCTTATTACCTTATATATTCATCTAATACCTTAATTGATTAATCTTGGACTAAGGGTGAGTTATCATAGGATCAACTGCAATAGATGGCAGTGCCTATTTGATAATTTACAATAGATGGGTAATAAGTTACAATAGATGACTTAATCTATTTAATAATTTACAATAGATGGGTAATCCATTGCAACAAATGACTTAATCTATTTGATTAATTCCAACAGATAAGTCATTTGTTGCAACAGGTTGAACATTTGTTTGTATACAATTTCAATTGAGTTCATATGTTCAACTACTACCTATAATTGATTAATCTAGGACTAGGGGTGAGTTCATAGGGTCAACTACAACTTCAATTGTGTCTTTTGGCAATTGCATGATGAGAGGGTTAAGAATTATGCATATTCTTTTTTAATTTTAAAAAATAATTAAGATCAATTCAGACCAAATTAACATTTTCAAAACTTGTCATACTTTTCCAAAATACAAATCAACTCATATAAATCATTCATTTACAAGAAAAATATTTCATTATTTAAAATCTTGAGTTCTCGAACTTTTCTCTCTCTCAATAATACAGACAACAATTACTCAACAAATTGCTCAACTCTTCACAACAAATCAATTTCTTCTCTTTTTTGACCACGTAGGTGTTATTGTCGACTTTATTCTTGCTTGTATTAGTTTTTTTCTCTGTCCTCATAGGTAGCAGAGTTCGAGAAGAGTTCTACATTTGTTATTTTTTCTAAAAAATAAGGGCTTTTAAGTTAATAATAAAAAAAATACTTTTAGTTGTATTATCTTCAAGAATAGCTTTATAATTTTGTAGTTTTGATGGTAAAATCGTAGGAAGAACTCAAAAAAACCCTAGTTTTTATCGCAGTATTTTTTTGACTGACGTGGTATTGTTGGATGGTATTTATGGCATTATTGGTCATAGTGGTGGTGTTAGTGGCCATCGTGGTGGCTGTTGTTTGCATTGTTTAGTAGTTTGTGGTGGCTATTGGTTGCATTATTTGGTGGTGTTTGTGATGGTTGTTGGTGGTGTCGATATTCATGATATTTGTGGCATTCGTTGGTGGTGTTTGTGGTGGTGTTGGTTAGTGTGTCGGTATTGGAGGTGTTTATAATGTATTTTTAAAAATTTATGCATACATCAATTGTAATGTAATTTTTGTTTTTCTGTTGTTTGTAGGTAAAACATTTCTCCCAAAGAAAAGAAAGTGAAAGTGGATCAACTTCTGACCACCCAACAACAAAGGCTACAGTACAGAGTGATTCAGATGAGCTTCCTGAACAATCTCAATTAGGGAAAAGTGAAACTGAGGAGAGATATGAAAACAGCATTGAGGGAGATGGACAAGGGTCTATAGATGGTGATGAAGAAAATGAAAGTGAGAAAGAGGAGAAATTAGAGAGTGAGAAAGAGTATCATCATCAACATGATGATAATGGATCACCAATAGGGCGTGACTTAATATCGATATCCCAGCATGATCCTATTAAATCTATTAGTATTGACAGGTTTTAAGTTGCGATGCTGTTAGATTACCCTGCAGAACTAACTAGTGAACTTGTACTTAAATGTCAGTTGGGGAAATTTTTTAATTATTTTAGGAATATTATAAAAAACAAAAACATAGATGGACTTTTTAAGAGGACCTGCTTTTGATGCTTTCTTATGCTGCCCGAGGACCCCCCTCCCCATTTCAAAATGAGGATGGTATATGATCTTCTCAAGCGCAGGATCAAGTACATGGGGGATGATAAAGATTCGAAGGAGGGGGGCAAAAAGATGGATGAAATCTAGATCAACTACTGTGGCATACTACTTTTTTTTTGGATTTTAAGAGTTTTCCATAGTGATGGGATTGAGATACGATCATCGAGAAGAAGCTATTGCCAAGGCAACCAGGACAACCAAACCACCACAAAAAAATAGACAGAAGGCATTGTCCCAGCGACCACCCAACAAAACCAATAAATGCAAGGAAAAATAGATGGGTTATTGGACATTGTTGGACGTGGATACAAAGAATCAGATTTGATGATAGATCTCAAGCATAAAACCATGCCACAATAATACAGGGAGCAATTGTTCTTACTTTGGTTTGCCCATTCTGTTATATTGACAATAGACGTCAACAAGATCATTGAAGATGATTTATTGGCGCGTACTGAGGATTTTGATAAATTCAACAATTATCCCTGGGGATATGACAGCTTCTACTTGACTGTCAAATATTTACTGACAAAGCTATGCCCAGGGATGATCACATTATACGGCTTTCCTTGGGCTTTGGGCTTTCATGGTAAAATTAATCACTATTTTTAATCATCCATTAATTTATATTGAATATAGTTAATATGGCATTTTTGGCTTGCTTCCTATTTACATTTTTTAGGCTTGGGCATTTGAAGCCATCCTTCTCCTCTGAAAGTAGGTAATGGATTACCCAAATGAGGTTTATCATCCAAGAATATTTAGAGGGTTGGCTGCAAAGCATAACACAAGAATTAAGGAGGCTGATCTCTTTAACCTTCCAAATGATGCAGTACGTCTTATTTCAAGTAAAATAATTTGACTCAAGAAAAGATATTGAACAAATGTTATATCTGGTGCAATAGATGTTATATCTGATGCACTAGATGGGAGCAACAGATTACCCATCTTGTGCCAACTGGTACAACAGATGAGTAATCTATTGTGCCAGATAATTGATATTTTGCATCAGATTACCCATCTATTGCTTTGGTTCTCTGAACCCTACTCTTAAAAGAATAACCATCAACTACAAATTATACAACAGATGGGTAATCTGATGCAACCTATTATTATTTTATTACAACCTACAGATTATCTATTGTATAAGTTATTTGTCTTAACATGTAACCCAACAGTAAAAATTATTATATTATATGATTTAAATGTATCTATCTTTTTTATAGGTTGTGCATCCATGAATCGTGCCTACTGAGCAGGAGTTGGGGATGACTTTTTTTATTACTCTAGGTCATGTTGATACTATAGCAGACCCAACGATGGAGTTAATAAAGAAGAAATTGGCTGGAGCAACAACCATAAGAAGGTAGTTAGGCAAGGTCAGCCTAGTGTTGAGGCTCTTTATGACCAAACTACTGCAACAGATTTGGGTGCTTTTTCTGCCGGTGTTGCTGGTGGAGTTGATATTGGTAGCAGCCATGCTAATGCTACTTCAAATCATGAAGTTGAGCATATTGATGATTGATAAAAAATGATTATTTTTGAAAACACACCATTCACAGGTCCCTATTTCCATTATACATGTCCCTTTCACCCTTACACTGGTCTCTCCCACTCTTCTTCACCCTTATATTTTCATTACAAATGCGAAGATTGTAAGGATAACCAGGACAAACTCTTTGAAAAGTAGAGGCTATTGCTAAAGCTGTTGAGGAATTAAAATCTAAGAGGGGTGTCATACCATCCAAGAAGGTGAGGGAGCCATACACTCCTATAGCGGTGGTTAGGAGGAAGAAAAAAACAATTAGCCAAGTACTCTCCAATCAAAAATCCAAAAAAATTGTAACTCCTCCCTTTCCAAAAGTTGTTGAAGTTTAGGGGCCATTCCAGGAGGTGGACATATACGCGGAACTTGGAACCAAAGAGAATAGGGATCTGCGACGGGCCAATTAAGGCGCAAAATATTACCCCATCCATACCTTTTCTTTCGAAGACTTTAGAAGTATGACAGATATGCATACATAATATGTGGATAGGGTAAGTTTACTTTTCCTAACCTAGCCTTCCAATCTACTTTCCATCTGTTGAAATATATGTGTATTCTGGTGTAACTTGTGGTGGTTATGTTGCAACATATTACCCATCTCTTGCATAAGTTGCATTAGATAAGTAATCTGTTAATATATTCTGAGAGCCCTCTACAGTAGATGGACCATTCATTGTATCTTTCACTATGTTTTCCTTCTTTACAATTACTAGACTATTTAAAAATTGACTTTTTATATCATAGTATATTGAATAAATTCTCTATCTCATGAGGGGAAGGCAATTAGCCTACCCGAAAGCTTATGATGCTGTCGATAAGGTAATAGACCTCGACTTCTATAGGAATCTCAAGGATATGTATGATTATCTCAGTAACCTAGCGTCAACTCCTAGTGGCAAGGGATTTTATTCGTTACTTTCTGGGTTCCAATGAGATAAAGAAATGATAAAATATGTTAGAGTGGAGACGCCAAATCCATATGGCAAGAGCTGGACCGAGGCAAAGAGGACTCTTGGAGTCATGAACGTGGACGACATACATTATTAGGCTGTTGTGATACTTCTCAAGGATAGAAAGATCAAGGTTTTTGACTGCATCTTACCTGCCTTGGATGAGGTTAATATTTTTACCAACATGCAGCCACTGTTGGAGTTATTCCCTATCTTATTAAGGCAGAGTAAACTAATGGATCATTTGCTAATGAAAGTGTTGATGAAGTAGCCATAGGATTTTGAAGGTTGAAATAAGGACATTGACCTTCCAAAAAATAAAACTTCTGCTGTATGTAAGTCGCACTCTCTTACATACATCGAATGCTTACTAACTGACACAAAAATGGCCGAACCAATGACCTTTTTGTGCAACAACGTTGTGGAAAACATGCAAGAGTTCTGGGCTTATAGGGTACTAACTGGACGCTTGGAGCCTGTGTATAATGAAGAGCCTATGAAATAATAATTTTTTTTATTTCAAGTCACTTTACTTTACATACTTTACATTAAATTACATACATGTAGGGGAAATTTATTTTGTCTGATGATAGTTGAATTTTTCACAATGCAACAGATTATCCATCTATTGTAAAATATATTTTATCTGTTCTGACAGATAGTTTATCTGTTGCAATAGGTTAGTCCTCTATTGCATTATGCTGATATATTCTTATCTGTTGCAACTATGGAAAGACCTATTTGATAATTTCCAACAGATGACCTATATGTTACAACATATGTCTAAATCTATTTGATATTTTCCAACAATTATGCTTGAATATCCATGTGCTCAACACCACCAAAACAGTAGCAAAGACAAATACACCACCATGAAAATTTTAGCAATTAGGCTTGAATATCTATGTGCCCAACTGTAATGCCCTGAGTCTGTACCCTGGACGTTATACGGTGCTCGTAATCCCAAAGGACTACAAGCTAACCCATGAATGATACCTACTGTAATAACTGAATAACAATAATACTGAAATATGCAGAATTCAGGTAGAAAACTGGCCATAAGGTTCAATACTATAAATAATTCTGAATATGGTATCACAATACCAAAACTGAACAACTGTCTAAAAATACTCTAATCTAAAAAGCCTCTAAACTATCTGAGCTATGGAGTTGATGGGATAAGTCCCCAACTATCTTCGAATACTAAAAATAAACTGAAATACTAAAATAAATAATCTCGTCCTCAAACTATGAGGACTCACCACTAACTCTATATGCTGAAAATCTGAACTGCTAAGGGTGCTTTGGAGCACGTGCGTCTGAACCTATGATATAAGACATTATAGCATAAAAAAAAATCATGCATCAGTACTTTGAATATACTGGTATGCTCAGTGAGGTAGGCTGAAATGCATGGTTCGTATCATGAATAATAATAACTGAATAACATGAGTATGACTGAATGAGAGTACATGCATGAATACATATACTGTAATTGAGATCATGATAGTACTGACTACTGAATCTAAATACTGATTAATTGATATCTGAGTATACTAATATTGAATTACTAGTAACTAAATAACTTTATCTGACAGTCCTAAAACTGTGGAACTGTACTGAGTTCCAAACTGAGCTGAGTGACTATATCTGATGGTCCTGAATCTGTAGAACTGAACTTAGTTCTATACTGATACTGAGTCTGAAATTGAGTGGGAGGTAATCATCTAACTATTATTCCCTTCTCTGAACTGTTTGGGGTCCAACCAATAACCCCAGTCGAAAGGGTGTCAATACCATGCCATGGGTAAAGACAAGCTATGAGTTATCCCTCACTAACAGGTAGCTTTTTTGTCAACCCTCGCTGGTAGGAAAAACTTAAATGAGATATATCAACCCTAGTCTCATAGGGAGATATCTCAACCTACGATGGCTATGTAGTTCTGGAATACAAGGATTGCTTTTAAGAACCACACCCTCTACTGGCAGGTGAGCCCCCATCCTTGGGTTCACTTGGTACTGAATCCTACTCCCAACTGAATAGACATTGGACTGAATTCTAAAATGTACTAGGCTGGACTAAACTATTTACTCATCGTACTGTATAACTAAACTGGATTGATTTTACTGAACTGAACTGGACTGATTTTGAGTTCTCTGAGTACTGAACTGATTATTGACTGAATTTTTTGAATTGACTGATTTTACTGAGTTCTGAACTTAATACTACTGTGTTCTGAACTTAATACTAAACTGAGACTGATTACTGAGTACTACAAAATTTTCCTGAGTCCTGTAACTGACTGAGAGTACCACTGATCGTAACATGACTTAGATTATTTTGTAACTGACACTAGCTCTAGGTGAATAGCTAAATTATTGGGTATAAATACCCCTAGGACTTGATAACCTAAAAATAAAGCATCACATGATCTTTCTTAGCATAAGCATGCCTATTGAATTCATAATGCATCTATAAAGACATCTTATCAAACTCTTGCATGGTATAACTTACAAATAAACTAGCATGACATAATTGTTTTTCCCTTATTAGTTCACATGAACAATTCATCAAGCACTTGGTGAGCATACATATGCACATAACACTAAACAACAAGTAGACATCATAATTTAAATCCTCATTGACAAGTTCAAGGGTTTTACATGGATCCTCATGATATTACATACATATCATACATGAAACGTATCATAAAACATGGATTAGAATCCCAATTAATCATTATAAACATGAACATAATCAAACCCAACATGGAATGCATGAAATCCATAAACTTAAAGTTTAAAAATAGTTTCTTGGACTTCAAGGGTGGAAGAGACCCTTGGATGAACACTTCACATACCATAGTTTATGATTTTTTGAAAGTTAATGGTGAGTTCTTGATATGAAATTTTAACACCTAGGATTTTTGTTCTTGAAAAATTTATGAAAGAATGAATATAATTGCTCTCCAAAGGGTTTAATTTCGTATTTGAGGATGCGGCCTTTTAATACCTGTAAACTATTTTACCGACATACAGGCTGATGCATTGCGTCGTTGGCATCAACGCAATAGCCAATGTGCCACGTCGAGTCCGCATAGGTTCACTGGAATTTGCACTAAAGCTGGGGAAAAACTATCTTATCTATGTGATGGTCGACGCAACGCATCGAGATCGCATCGACCCACTGTTTTAGGCTCTCAAACATGGTCTAAACGAGGTCCAAAAAATTTAAAACTTGTCCAAGAACCTCTACTGACATTCCTGATCATGAATTAACTCAAATATCAATATTTAAAGGACATAAAGGTCATGAAATAATATTTTCCAACTTTTGAAGGCTAGAATAACACTGAATCTGGATATTTAGCTAGAATTTTCTAAGTTTGGGACCCCTTAATAAGCTTAAAGGACTGAATTAAGCTATGAATTTTGTGGGGTCTTACACAAACACCCCCAAACCAGTAGCAATAACGTAAAGAATGTAGTATCTTCTTGCTCGATTTTGTTTCTCTTCAAAAGCCTTAAATTTCTTCAACAAACCCCAGATTACACGATTTGCTTGTGAAGGGTGTCGTTCTTCATACCAATGAAAGTAATCATATCCACCCAACTTTTAAAAATACATGGACACAATTACAAAATATTTACAAGTCAATAAGTAATTAACTAATTAAATAAAAAATATTACCTTTGAAATCTTACAAGTAAAAACCTACGACCTGGATTTTATTGAATCCAAGAAGTCTTTAATAGAGCATCATGACCACACTTATAATATCAAAAATGTTTGTCATAAAAAATAGTGAAAGATGTGCTTGACATTCTCAAGCTCAGTTAGAAAAAATGAAAAAAAATATGTAGAAAAATACAAATAATCGAGATGAATTTGGATAGAGAAAAAAAGATGAAGAAGAAAAAGAAGATTTGGAAATTTAGGGTTAAATTTTAGGAAGAAGATAAATATATAAGACCAATGGGAGAAAAATAACTGTTGGGGGCTAAATCAGCAAAAATGAGGGTTCAACGAGCCTTGGCTGCGTGAATTACACGCGAGCAGCCAACAGGGCAAAAATTGACAAACTTACACATTTGATGCCTGTTTTATTTTATGTGTTTAATATGAACACTATCTACTTGATGCCTATTTTATTTAGGTGTTTAAACATAACACTGTCGATGGGTTTTGCCTTTTTTATTTCAAATCACTTTCACTTTTTTACATGTAGTGACAATTTTTTATGTCTAATAAAAGTTGAATTTTTATAATGCAACATATTGCCTATCTTTCATAATAGATATTTTACCTGTTCTGACATATAGCTTATATGTTGCAATGGGTTGGTCATCTGTTGCATTATGTCGATGTTTCTATCTAAGTCTATCTATTGCAATAGTGGAAAGACCTGTTTGATAATTTCCAACAGATTACCTACCTGTTGCAACATATGTCTAATTCTATTTGATATTTTCCAACAAAATTGTCATCTGTTGCAACAAATTTATTATCTAATGCAATATTTGAATATAGTATTTCATTTCAATTAATAAGTTCAAATTTAAGAAAAAAATAAAATTCATAGACAAAATAAAATAAATCAAAGCCTTCAGAAATTAGCTTAAATAAATCAACAAATAAATGATATATAAAAAAATTATTATGGGTACAGATCTCAACAAATACATCAACAATTTAAGCATTGATGTCAAGAATTCCAAAGGAGGGGTGAGTTTATTTCTTTAATAGACTCAAGCTATAAGGATCTACTCAATATGGATAAGTTGTTCTTCATCCGATGCTATGAAATTTGGCTTTGGTCATCGTGGATCTTTATTTTCACTTATGTATGGTTTCTGCACATTCTGTTCTTTGTATTTCCATAAAAAGAGTAGCATATTGTCAATGCTATTCAGCAGTAGCTTCTACATCCACCCAGAAAGCCAGAATTGGTCAATGCTAATCATAGAGATATAATAAAATAGGAAAGGATAACTCATCTGTTCTAGAAAATCAAATAGGTCTTACTCCCATTTTAAATTATCCTAAATAGATTATATTTCTATTGCAACAGATAAATCAACCGTTGGAATAAATTTCTACATGAGAAAGACCTGTATAATAATTTCCAACAGATGAACCATTTGTTGCTACATATGACTCATTTATTACAGTAGATAGATCTGTTGGTACAAATAAAAGAGGTATGAAAAGCTGTTTGATTTGGTAAAACAGACGAGACATATGTTGCAACAGATACTTTATCTGATGCAATAAGTTAGTCAACTGCTGCAACAGATGTATATATTTGTTTGATAATTTTTAGCATATGTGTCATCTATTGAAACAGATATATGTCTATTTGTTAGTTAGAACAGACATATATATTCACCTTCTTCAGCTCGTGCTGCTCTTTTTTGGCCATTGTACATTGCTCACTACAAAACACGGACAGAGGAGTTACGATTTTGCTTTTTTAGATGCTTGATAATGCCTTGGAAATTACTTTCCTTCTTCTCTTAGCCTTAATCTATAATGGAGTGGATGGATATAAAATCCTTTTTGATGGAATAACACCCCTCTTAGATGTTAATTCCATTATAGAAGTAGTTAGTGCATTAACAACATTAATCACTACATTATGTTTCGCCTTGCAGTCTTGGCATTTGCATCCAGAATATTTGTTGGGAAAGGCAAAATTTGTATAACCAGTATGATCATACTCATAATAGTTTATTTTAAATAATGTAAGAGGAGAATCATTAGTACCAACAATAGCACCACTATCACCACCAACAACTCCATCACCACTAAGACCAGCAATAACAACAAGCCCACCCTTCAAAATTATTTTTCTTGTAATGGTTGTTGCTCTAAATAATTCCATTTTTATTTGTTCAAGGACATAGAGTGATGAATATAGCCTAGCTGCTTCACTTATTCCTTTACTTGAACTTGATTTGGTTTCTGTTCTTTTGGGAGCCATATTATCTTAAATTAATAGAAACATAAAAATATATATTATAGTTGATTAATGTATTGTTAAAAAAGGATAACAGTAAATCTAACATGGAGAATAGTAAAATAACAGTTGCAACAAATCACACATCTGTTGCACCAGGTAGATTATCTGTTACACCAAATAACTAACCTATTGCAATGGATGAGTAATCTATTGCAACAATACAAAACATATCACTAATCTTTTAAGACAGATGAATGGTCTATGCAATAGATCACACATCTGTTATAATATATGACTAATATATTGGAACAGTTAAATAACCTGTTACAACGGATGAGTAATCTATTGTAATAATACAAAATATATCACTCATCTATTGAGAAAGCTGAATGGTTTGTGCAATAGATCACACATCTGTTGCAACATATAAGTGATCTATTAGAATAATTTAAAAACTTGTAGCAACGGCTGTGTAATCTGTTGTGACAATACAAAACATATCACTCATCTATTGATAAATTTGAAAGGTTTATGCAATAGATCACACATTTGTTGCAATATATGAGTGATTTGTTAGAACGGTTAACTAACCTGTAGTAATGGCTGAGTAATCTATTGCGATAATACAAAACGTATCACTCATCTATTGAGAAAGATGAATGGTCTGTGCAATAGGCCACATATCTATTGCAACATATACGTGATCTGTTGGAATAATTAACAATAGTCAATATTGTTTATATTTCTTCCAACAGAAGGGTCATCTGTCGCAACAGATAAATGATCGGTTGGAAAAATTAAGTCTCGGGCATGTCCTATTGGAAGAGTTGATAGGATTTTATCCAACAGAAGGTTCATCTGTTGCATCAGATCTTTAATCCGATGGTTCCTCTATTTCATCGGATGGTTAATCTGTTGTGTCATATTTTTAATCCAATGATTCCTCTATTGAATCCTATAGCAAATCAGTTGCATCATATGGTTAATCTATTGCAATATATGATTAATTTTATGCATCAGATGGCTAAACTTTTGCATTAAATTTTTATTCGATAGTTCCTCTGTTACATTAGATGGTTAATTTGTTGCATCAGATGGTTACTCTATTACATCAGAATTTTAATTTGATGGTTCCTTTGTTGCATCAGATGGTTGATCTGTTGTATTATGTGCTAAATCTGTTGTATTAGATAGTTAATATATTGCACCAGATGAATAATCTGTTAGAGAACAAATAGTACCATGATGTTGTTAAATAGAACAACAACAATATCACTATTTTTAACAAAAACAAGAACAAATCAACCCAGTAAAGGGCGCAACAAATTAAACTTCGAAATCAAAGAACAAAAGAGAAGAGAAGAAAAGAGAAAAAATACCAGAAATTAGGGTTTTATTCAGACCGTATTTCAAATTAAAGCAAAAAATATTGAAATTGTTAGCCAATACTATAAGAGAAGTTGGCTCAAGTTCCTCGTTTTCTTCAAAACTAATAAGGCCATAATTTTTTACCTGTAAAGATGAAAAGGAACGATGAAGAATTCGAAGTTGTTGTGGTTGGACAGCAAGGCTGTCATGTCGATTGATGGTTGAAGTCGAAAAGGAACTTGAAGCCCAACTATTTGTCATCAGAGGTTGAAGTCGCCGGGAATTGAAAAGAGAAATTTACAGAACTGTTGGTTGAGAGAAGTTGTCGAGAGAGAGAAGAGAGACGATCTATGATTTGGATTGAAGAGGGGTGTGGGTTTGGTTGATTTGTATTTTTGAAAAGATTAGAAAGTTTTGAAAATATTATTCAAGTCCACAATTAACGTAATCAAGTTTTCTAATTATGTTTGACTCTTTAAGTTGGTCAATGTCACTAATCCTTCATTCAAAACTTAAAAGATACTTTTTCTTCAATTTTCTCAAGTTAATGGGTCCCAGTATTAAAGTTAATTAAATAATTTTCCTTCACATTTAATGATAGTCATAACTTATCTTAAATTTTAGCTACATTTAATATTAAAATTTACTTCTTTTTTATTTAAGAAAAAAATTAGCATGGTCTTTGTACATGCCCAAATTTGGCCACAATTGTGAAAAAACTTTCATAGCCTTTTGTTTTTCAAAATAAACTAATTTGTATAAAAAAAAAATTAATTAAAGAGAATTAAAGTTTTGTTATTACCTAAACTTAAAAGTAAAAAGTTTAAATTGGATGAATCATAGTTGTAACTATCATTAATTATGCAAGAAAGCACTTAATTGATTTTATAAAGTGGCTTCCACCATATCATTTGACTTCACCTTCTTCTCTTTCTCCTCAACTAACTATTTTTACTTCCTTTATTTTTTGCTCGTTTGTTTTCATCTTTGTTTTATCAAATTGTAAGGCTAACTTTTATAAAAAATAATAATTTATTAAGATGTTTTTGATTTAGTTATCTAATTTTAAATTTATAATAATTTTTTAAATTATTATGTACACTTCATACAATTATAAAATTTATATTTTTTTTATTATTATTATTATTTTAAATTGTTTGACATAGAAGTCATTCAAATTTAAAAATTTGTAACATATAAGTAAGTTTTTGTCACTTAAAAGTCATTTAACTTTGATCAAGTTAATTAAAAAGTAAATTTCATCTAAATTTTGATATGTTATATAGAAAATATGACAAGGGTCCAAAATAAATTAAATACATTCAGGATGATATTAGAAACATCTATAATATTTTACTTTTTAGCACATAACTTGTTGGGGGTATACAATATTATACTTACTTTCCTTAGTTTGATTTCTTTATGATAATTTAATATAATATTAGTAATATTGAAGAAAATGTAATTTGACAATTTTCCGCACTAATATATGTATTTATATAATAATTTTTGTAGACACCTTTTGAAAAATAAAAAAAATAATTTGTACTAAATTTTAAAGATAGAATACCTTTATGTCACAAAATAGAAAAGTAATTTTTGTATATCAATTTTTAAATTTAAATGACTTCTATTTAAAAAAAATTGAAACCAATATTTTTATATGATAGATTAAATGTTGGGTAATTGCCGATAAATTTGACCTATCTTTGATTTCAGTTATTCAAATTTTCAATTCTTCTAGTCTTCACCTACAACATGCCCAGTGTAGTTCCACAATTTTCACATACCTCAAATATTTTTAAAAAAATTATGAAAAGAAAAATAATTAATTGCTCATCAAAATATTGATTTAATTTCATAATAATTTTAAAAAAAGATATAGGAGGAGTAAAAGTGGTAGAGAAAAATTATATATGTGAATCATTAACTACTTGAAAAGTGGAATCAGCTCTTATCTTTTTGTCAGTAAAGAGATGTTCTCGCATAAGTATAACTTGATGTGTCTCTGACATAGTAAAATTACTGCAACAATACAAAATTTTTAGGTACAATAAATTACCTCAAGCAAAATATTGTAACTAAATGAATACTTTTTGTTTCAAATTCTAAAAAATTATGGCAATTGTTAAGTTTTTATTTCAAGTTCCATAACTATTTGCTATGGCGAAATGAATTTTGACAGAATTTTGTAGCTAATAATCATTTTTTATCATGAATGAAAATTTGTTGTAGCAACACTAAACTAAAAAAGGTTACATTTGAGAGCGAGATATTATATTTTGTCTATATAGTGACTAGACAATCTTTATTATAAAATCAAAGACCATCAATCTAAGATAATTAGATGTGTTAATCACTTGATTTGATCCGATCTTACAGAATTTTACTAGTACATTTAAAATATAGTTTAGATAAATAAGTGATTAAATATAATTTGATTTGATTCAAGCTTAACAGGTCTTAGTAGCAAATTTGAGATATAATTTATATAAATAAGTAATTATAATGTATTTACTTTCAATTTGCTATTTATAACAATATAAACAAAATTTATCACGTCTCTCTCAATTTTTACCTTGATCAAGTGTTATGACAGATGTTATTTTATTCGAAGTCTCGCTGAACTTTGTTTTTAGGCCTACTAGTAAATTATTAATTAATAATACTATAAATGTAGTTATAATTAGTTGAACAAATGATTAATAATTGGACATAGTTATCACAAAAGTGTATTTGTATAATAATTTATATATAAATAAAAAAATTATTAAATTTAATTATTTTTATTAACTAATTATAACAAATTTAAACAAATTAACTTACTAAATTTTACTGTAGACTTATTACATCGGAATAATGTCTTTGTCGGTCTAGTGTAATTAGTGTTGTCAATGCTGTAATTCAATTTTATAACTTGAAAGTTTCAAATATAATTTTTTTAAAAAATAAATAATTATATTAACTTCAATTAACTAATTATAAAGAATTTAAACAAAATTTTAATATGTTTCACTCAAGCTTCATCATGATCAAGTGTTTTAAGAATTATCATTTGATTGGAGGTGTTTATTATTCGACTCAATTCAAATTTACAGGATCTTATTAAAAGTTTCAAATAAAATTTGAATAAATAAATTATTATATCTAAATATTTTATCAATTAATATACTTAATCGAAAGAAAATTTTACAAATTCTCGCTAATTATATGAAGATAGATACAAATTATTGTCGTGAATAAAATCACTTACTATACATGTACACACACACACACACACAAACACACACACACACACACACACACACACACACACATATATATATATATATATATATATATATCTTGTAAAATCAATTTATTTTTATAACTACAGTCTACAACATAGTAAAATTTCATAGCAATAGTTACAAATTTTTAGTCATGAACCATATAAAATTTGTAAATAAATTTTAGCCACACTTATTGCTACAAATGTTACGAAAAAAATATTGTGGTTAGATTATTTAGGAAAACAATTTATAGAGAAATGTAAGATAACAAAATTTTAAGCGTGTGAAAACATGTTATTATAATTTAATATATATTGTTGTAAAGAAACAAAATTATTATTTTGATTAAATGAGTTTGCCGAGTTAATATGTTTATTATTTTTTTTTTTAAAAGATGGTTTACTGGTATGACATGCTAGTTAGAAGAAGAGGAAACTTTTGAGGTATTTAGTTATTTTTTGAGAAAAATATTAATAATTGAGTGACATTATACTGGGTTTGTTGTTGTTGTTGTTGAGTGACATTATTGTCTTAGCAAAAACAAAAAGTGATTTCTATAATAGACTCCAGAAACATTGATAACAATCCAAGAAAATAACTTTAGAAAAAACTAAAAATTTAAGGAATGATAAAAGATTTCTAAGCATGAAAAATTCTTCTTAATTAATCTATTCCTTTTAAAGAAAAGAATAAGAATATAATTTTGGCTAAATAAGTTTGACGATTTAAATAGGTCTATTATTAGAAAAATAATTTAATAACATGGCCTGCCAATTAGAAGTGAAAGAGACATATGAGATATATATTTTTTTTGAGGATAATAATGATAGTTGAGTAATATTATTATCTCTATAAATATAAAAATAATTTTGTAGGGAATTCAAAAAATACGAGTTACCATTTAGAAAAATAATCTTTGAAAAAATATATGTCAAGTTTTAATATCGATAAAGTTTTTCTAAGTATAAAAATTTCTTTTTAATAAACTAATGCATTTTTTCAACAAAAAAAAAATAATGCATTTTTAAAAATTTTTTTTTAATGACATGACCTGCCAACTAAGAGAGAAGAATTTTGAGGTGTTTAGTATTTTTTGAGGAAAAAAGTGATAGTTGAGTGATATTGTGATCCTACATGAAACATAAGTGATATTTGAAGGAAATTTTCAAAACTTGGATGACTATTTAGGGAATTCATGTCTAAAACTCTATTTTCATACACTAATTTTCATATTCATTAAAAAGAAAAAAATCATAAAATCGAACTAGATAAAAAAATAAATAAAACAACTTAATTAAATTTCTCAAAATATGTACAGTGTATAAACTATACAGAATTAAAAGTTGAACTAAAATTAAACAACTTCAAATGTTAAAAAACAAAAATATAACTAACAATTAATAAATAAATTTGTACTAATTCATTTTTTTTCTTAATTACATACTACTACATTTGACAATTATTTAATTATGTAATTGCCAATTAAAAAATTAATAATTAAAATAGAATACATAAATTGTCAATTTTCCTATATTGGAATAGTTTTCAATGTATTGGAAAATGGTTATTAAATAAAGTATTAGAAATTCAAATTTAGGATGCAAAGGGCAAAAATATGTAAAAACTAACTAGTTTATAATGTGAATGGAGCTTTTTACAATTGTGACAAAATTTGGGCCAAATTTTTGTGGTCTAAAAGATTCCTAGTTCTTAATCCATTTTTTGAACTTGTGAACGGCGCAATTTTTCAATTTCCAAGTAATACAAAGTCTCGTCAATGACTGATTTTCGATTAAGATTGTAAGTTTCTGTGCAACTCTTTATTGTAATATACCAATCATACGGTCAACAATTGATTTCCAATCAGCCATGACAAATTCCAAAATTTTTGTTTGAATTTTATTTCTTGAAGGCCTTGACAACGAATCATAGCTACTCCCAGATAAAATAGTAGAATTCTTTCTGAAACTCAATTAAATATTCACTAAAAGTTTGATTACTAGAAGCGCTCAATTTTTTTTATAAGAGTAAGAACAGGAAATGTATGCTAGAAATTTTTGTTGGTTTCTTTTATAATAAGCAAAAAATTATATTATGTTTGAGACGGCGAAAAAGTAAAAAGGGATGGGGGGTTGAATTACTCCTTTTTTATTAGATAGTCGAGTTGCTTTGATAGACAATTGACTTCTGAAACAGTAATATGAAATTGAGAAAGTTAAGTGTTGAAAAGGAATGACACTAGATACTTTATACTAGTTAAGACCTCTAACGAGTCTTACTCGAGTCTCCTTGAGTTGCAAGGAATTCTACTAGATCTTTTTCAAAATCAAAGGTTATAATATGTAATTTATGCTTTTTTGGTTCTTTTTTCTTTGATATACAAGCCTCACCAACTATGCGTTTCTTTTCTCTCTTTTGAGTACACAACAAACTACAAGAGAATACAATGCTTAATGAAAGCAGAGAATAGAGCTAAAGAAGGTTGAGACAGTATATGCCTCTTCCTTTGTCTTTCATTGTACAAATAGTAGTGATTGAACTATTAATATCCATTGGAAGATAAATGTAAAAGGCAACCCAAAAGATTTTCTTCTTGAAAATGGAATAAGAGATATCTAATTTCCAAGAGTAAGTAAAAACTATAAAAAGAAAATCTAAACTAACTAAATCCTAAGGAGAGAGACACGATTGATCTTCAAGGAGAATTATTTCCTTCCTTTGGTGAGACATGCAACATTAAATGCTTAGAGGATTATAATGATCTTCCTTTTTGAGATCCTCTGTTGATACTTCTTCCTTTTTGATCTTTGACCAAGAGTCTATTGATTATTCTTTTCCTAAAATCCTGCTAAAAAATCATTCATCAAAATCAATATTATCAATCTTTCTTTTTTTGATGAATGGCAATAAAAAGATGAATATTGTTAACTTCCCTTTTAGGATGCCCCTGTGTAGTAGTATTGGCACCCCTAAATTGAAGTATATCATCTCATCGACCAAGAGACTTGTCCTGCATACTGAATAACATAAACTTCTCCCCCGTTAACATCAATAAAAAATGAAGAATAACAAGGCAAGGTAACGAGGACTACTAGAAGACAAAAAAAAGATAAAGTATTCATGAGCTTAGGATCATATACAAACCAAAAACAAATAAAGTAAGACTGTTCAAGAAGCATAATTATGGAGCAACAAATGGAGAAAGAGGTTGGTAAAAAAGATAGAAGGTATCCTTTAGATTAGTCAATTGATTGACAATTGTGGTGTAGAGAGTATCAGTCGTGGACTGGATTTTTGTGGCACTTTTTGTTTCCTCCTTAATGATTTGATCCAATTTGACCCAAAGTCATGTAACATCTCTTTCAGTTTCCTTGTTGGTATCCTTTATCTTATCAAATTGAAAGTAAGTGTCCAGTAGAAAATCCTTTATATTGTCAAACTTGAAATCAATTTCAATCAACTAAAGATCAACATCCAAGGATGAGAAACCAGGAGCATGAGGAAACAGATAAGAGAAATGCAATTTAGGAGAGGATGAGGTGCCAATAGAGTAATTTTCATATTTTCGAACCCATTTATCATCAACCAAAATATAATCCATACTTCCAAATATTGTAGAATTATTGCATTGCTTTATGGATACAGAGGTAACGACACCAAGAGACACATCGCACGTTTCTAAAATATGAGTAATAATGAGCCTATAAGGGACACTGTTTGTATTAAGGAAGGCTTTAATTATGTAGTTGAGGATAAAAGAGGACAAATTAATTTTACATTGAGTAGTAATACAGAATATGAGCTAGGTATCTCCTTGAGATAGTGTGGATAGAGAATCAACCCTAGGTAGAAATGTAGTGGCCACAATATGGGCCATTCACATGGATTGCAAATGACAATTGCTTAGGACCAAGAGTAGAGGGAAAAAAGTCATAGTTATTCAGCAATAGAATGTTTTGCTTCCTCAAAAAAACATCAAAGTTGGAGGGCCATGAATTTTAGATAAAGTAAAAAATCCTGTGTAATTTATGTCCAAGATTGTACTAAACATGACATAATCAAGAAAAAATCATTTTCCCATAACAAGGGTTTCATGTTCACCATATCTGAAAGAACAAATATTAACATAAAAGAGACAAATAAGGAGCTTATAGCACACTTAGAAGTAGAGGAGAAGATATTTTCCCAATCTTGAAATTCAAAAAGCAATTTTATAGGACAGTACAGAGATTCTAAAAGATCTAAATCAAATTTTCTATCATGAACAAATAATTGTTCCTTCATAGAGTGAAAGAGAGTTTCATTTGTTGGTCTCTAGAAATTAATTTTAATATTCAGAGAACTATCAAACTCAAACTTAACTTTCTTTTTAGAACACTCAAAATCATCAGTAACACTAGGATGCTTTCTTGTAAGAGAACGATAGAAATCAAAGTAAGCTAGAGAAAGATTCTGATTAGATTAGTCCAAATCAAGAGGGACTAGGGAAGAAGCTTTTCTTTTTTTCTTGGCATGAGAACTTTTTCTGTTTTTCAAGGAGAAGTATTTGGATCCATTAGCCATTTTAGATTGAGAGAGAAAGAGAAGTGATAAATATAGAGAAAAAAAAAGAGAATTATATATAGAGGGATACAAAATATAAAATGATCAGAAAAGAGAAGAAGTTTCCTAAGGCGACGGAGAGGTATCATAATTATCGTACACAGAAGCTTGTGTCGAGCGGCCAAGAAAAAAAATTAAATAACATATACATCAATCAAATCAATATTGATTAAAGATAGTTCCGCACATAAATACACTCAAAGAGATATGGATGTAAATATTTTTCAAAAGGATTTTGCAATAATTCCAAGAGATTTTCTATGAGAACAAAATCTTTCTTCTAGTAATGGTTTAACAAAAATATCAGCTAATCGAAAATCAATACTAACAAAGAATAAATCAATATAACCTTTCAAAACATGATCTCTAATAAAATGGTGCTTTATATCAATATGTTTAACCCTAGAATAAAGCACAAGATTTTTAGAACGAAAATAACACTTTGAATTATCATTGAAATTTTTACAGGTTTGAAAGATAAATCATAGTCACTAAGTGGATGAGACATCCAAAGAATTTGAGAATAGCATAGCCCAATTACAATATATTCAGATCCAGTAATAGATAGAAAAACACAGTTTTGTTTCTTGTTATTCCACGTGACAAGATATTTTCCCATGAATTGTCAAGTCCCACTAGATCTTTTTCTATCAGCTTTGTCTCCTGCATAATCTACATCTGAGAAATGTTTTAGATTAATGCCATTAGATTTGGGATACCATAAGTCATATGAACTTGTGCCTATAAGATATCTTATAATTCATTTGACTGCAGCCAAAAGAGATTCCTTAGGAGTTGAATAAAATATGACATATTTGCAGACACTGAATAGGATATCTCATTGACTGGCCGTGACATATAAAAGAGAGATTATACCTTGATAATTTATTTCATCAACAAACTTACTTTATTTCTTGATTTAAGAACACATGTGGAGCTCATTAGAGTACAAAAAGATTTTGCATTATCCATTTAAAACTTATGATTAAGCTCTTTAGTGCACTTACTTTGGAAAATGAAAGTTCCTTCAGTTGACTGATGGATTTGTAACCCCAACATGAAGGTTAACTCTCCTATCATACTTATTGCAAACTCGCTTTGCATGAGCTCAAAAAATTCCTTACATATGACAACATTAGAACTTCGAAAAATAATATCATCAACATATATTTGGATAATAAGATAACCAGAGGAGGTTCTTTGAATAAATAAGATGGTATCAATTTTTTCACCTATAAAATCATGGTAGGTTGAGAAACTACTTAATCTATCACCCCTAGCTTGAGGAGATTGTTTTAAATCATTAAGATCTTTAGAGAGTTTAGAAACATGATAAGAAAATTTTGGATTTTTAAAACCAGGGGGTTATTTTACAAGGAATTGTTTCATCAATGAAGTCATTTCGAAAAACATTATTGACATACATCTGAAAGAGTTTAAAACCTTTATGAGAAACATAAACAAGTAAGATTTGAATAGATTTTAACCTTTCTATTGGTGCAAAGGTTTCATCATATTCAACTCTCTCTCGTTGTGAATATCCTTGTGCGACTGAGCAAGTTTTATTTTGAACTACCTTTTCTGATTCATCCATTTTATTTCTAAAAATCCATTTTGTTCCAATGGTTGAAGAATTATCTGGTTTCCATACTTTATTTTTATCATATTTATCAAATTTCTCTTTCATTGCGTTGATCTAACTTTCATCTTCTAAGTCTTCATTCACTTTTTTGGGTTCAAGTTAGGATATCAGGTAATATTTGTACTTCTTTTGCTGGAAGCTCTTATTTTTATTCCATCCTTGGGATCTCCGATGATGAATTTATTTGGATACTCAAATTCATTTGTCCATTTATTTGGAATGTTTTCTATAGCAAGTTGATCGTTTGTAGCTATAGTTGGCTGATTGTTTTCTGCAGTAGTAAACTCTGATATTAGATCGAGTGATGTAGATTTTGCAGCTTTTCCTTATTCATCCTCATCTTCTCTATTGCTAATATTCTGTATAATATGGATAGAGTCATTAGAAACAACATGCATGGATTCTTCATTACATAGAGTACGTTTATTAAAATTCTATAAGATCTACTAGTGTTTAGGGGTGAGCATTCAGTTTGTTTGGTTTGATTGTTTAATATCAATTCAATTTTTCTATCTTTGAATTGACGAAAATGACAACCATAACCAAACCAAAATAAATTTGGTTTGGTTCGATTTCTATGAATTCAGTTCAGTTATTTTTTATTTTTATCTTGATTTTAAAGATTAAATTAGTGACCTTTTCTGTGTCATGACTGGGCATTTAAAATTGGTAATTGTTTTAGAAAAAATAATTTTCTAAAACATATTTTTCCTTTTCAAATATAAATAACTCAACATGAATGAAATGAAATAAAATAACCAAAAAATATTATTTATACTGAATATACGTAATAAAAAAATATATAATATATATATATATAATAGAATAAATATATTATTTATATAATTTTGGTTTTTCGGTTTAACCAATTTTTTTTAAAAAGACTAAAAATCAAATCGTTTAACCAAATTTTTAAAATTTGAAACCGAAATCAATTCGAAAATCCAAAATCAAAATTAAATTTTGATTTAGTTTGAACCAAAACATGTCCATCTCTACTAATGTTAGAATAACTCATAAATATACCTTCATCACTCCAAAGATCAAACTTACCAATATTATTTTTACCATTATTATGGAAAAAACATTTAGATCCAAATGACTGAAAGTTCCCAATATAGGGTCTCTTGTTGTTCCAAAGATCATTAGTGGTTTTATTCAAATAGGTCTAATAAGACTCCTATTCAAAATATGACAAGCAGTACCCACAGATTCTGCCCAAAATTTGTGAGGTAATGAGTGTTCATAAATCATGGTTTGGGCCATGTCTTTAAGAGTTCTATTCTTGCATTAAGCCACTCTATTTTGTTGATGATATCTTAGAGCAGAAAAGTTATGAGTTTAACCTTGAGTATTACAGAAGGTTTTAAAATTCTTATTCTCAAATTCTCTCTTGATCACTTCTAATCGCAGAGATATAGTAACCTTTGTCTCTTTAAACCTTTTCATAGAAAACTTCTAAATTCTTTACAGTATCATCTTTTTTAGAAATAAACATAACCCAGGTAAATTGAGAATAATCATTAATAATTATAAAGACATACCTTTTAACACTAACGCTAGTAGTTCTAGTAGGACCAAATAAATTCATATGAAGTACCTACAATGGTTTAGTCGTAGAGACGATATCTTTAACAAGAAAGGAATTTATAGTTTTCTTAACAAGTTGACAAGCATCAAGGATATGATTCTTCTTGTAATCAAGCTTTCTAATACCAGCGACAAGTTTATGTTTGTCTAGCTTTTCAATTTCTTTCATGCTTGCATGACCAAGCTTTCAATGCCAAATCCAAAGATCTTCAAAAATAGATGCTAGATAGATATGCCCTTTTATCCTTTTAATAGAGTCTAGGACATACACATTTCTATGTCTATTTCTAATAAGGATTTGCTTGCCATCACTTTTAATTTATTTCCATCCTGTTTGAATTTTTCTTTTAGACCAGCATCACATAATTGATTTATGCTCAAGAGATTGTACTCCAATCTTTTAACTAAATAAACATTAGTGATATCATATGATTCTTTAAAGGAGATTGTACCAATACCTATTACTTTGCCATTAGAGTTGTCTCCAAAGCTTATTTCACCTCCATCAAAATTATATTTTGCATTAGTAATATTGTGCATTTTAGGTAGGTATGTTGTTTGATGTAGTGAGTATTGTATTTGTTAGAGTCATTTAAACGCAAAACACTTTTGTTAATTGATTGGTTATGCTTCCTTAAAAGTACTTGTGTAAATGTTTTTGTTATGTTATGATAAAACACTCCATGCATTCCTTATGTGGATGGTTATTGTTTTGATCAAGTTATTTCCTAGTTTTTTACTGGTTGAAATTTTTAAGTGAAAATGATCATTATGAGTGATATGAGATAATTTATTACTAAAGAATATCCATAAATTATAAAGTTTGGGTGTGATTTTAAGGTATGTCTTAAGTTTTATTTGGTCTTTGACAATATACTCAAAACCCTTGTGCGATCCAAACTTTGATAATTAAAATTGGGATCATTGTATGGTCAAAACTTTGATGATTATTATTGCGATCATTATGTGGTCCAAACTTGATGATTATAATTTGGATCCTTGTGTGGTATGATCTTTGGTGACTATATCCTAGCCTAAAATAATATTGGGTCATGCATAAGTGAATAATAAAATTAATTGGTTAAACTGAGTTGAACTTAGTTGTTTACAAAACCTTGGTGACTTGAATGTGAGGTAAGAAGCATTGTTGATATAACTAATGAAAGATAATTTGATTAGGTATATAAAGTTATTTTTTTCATGTAATATGATAAGTGGAGATGGTAATAATAATTTAACTTTATATTGGTAAGTTGAACCTTAACTATGTGATTGCCAATTATTTAGTTTAGTTAGCTAGTGACTTAAATGATTTTTAAAGGGTAAAGGTCCTAAAGGTAGACTAATCGATTGTATAAAACACTCAATGACTATAAATGAATAAAATGTGTTCAGTTTTAAGGAAGTGAATAATATGATAGTTGAATACTATTCATAGGCTCTGTGAAAAGGTAGAGCTACTAGACCGACCTTATAGTTAGCTTATTATGGTTTGATGTTATATAAATGCTTAGTCTATGGGAATAACTATTGACTAACAACATCTCTTGAATATGGTGTAGTTTAGTTGATAAGGTTGGTGGAATAAGTTAACTTGATTATGGCTGATGCTTTGTGGTATAGGGTCGATAGAGGGAGTAAAGTTATTAGATTTGTGTTTCCATATTCATATCCCTCTCATTGTTACATGATAACACTTGGTTGGTATTGATGTTTAGTGGATGAGCTATGTTTGGGGGTTTAATAGATTAATGTGAGTGGTGGTGAAAAATTTATGTGTTAATGAAAATCCATAGTGGTGTGATTGGTGGAGTTGTCATGTTGTAACATTGGTTAGGGTTTAAGTACCCCACTAAACTATTTTCTAGTATAGGGATGACAACTTTTGAGTAGTGTGGTTTTGGTTAAAAATCTTGCATTGAATGGACTAGTGTTTAATGGTGGATCATGATGTGTTGATTGGTAGATTTTTATGGTTGATGTATTAGAGGATAAGTTTAGGAATTCATAGAAACTTTCAGAGCATAAAACAAGTTATTAAAACTCTATATATAACGACAATAAAAGAGTTAGTTCATAATATTAAATTTTTTGTTGTGAAATGGACTGAACTAGGATGAGGTCCCAAGTTACTTATTCAAGACCAATACAACGGTAAAAGTACCACAAAGTGGTATCCTCAATATGTTTGCTAGCCAATGTAGGGGTAACTTTACTGTCACAACGGTAAAAAGACAAATTTTAATTTTTCATTCTCTATTATTTCCATTGTTGATCCAATTGTTTGTGCATCATAATATAGTATTATGTTTTAGGTATTTTAGATGACCTATGCATAAATTTTATTAGGAATCATATTCCTTGGGTTATAGATATCATGCTTTATGCCTAGAGATTAGTGGTCTATGGTGGGTTGGTTGGTTGATGTTATTATGGAATGCTAGTTCGGTAAGTGTTATAAAATTATGTTAAATATCGATGGGAGGTTGTACTTGTTTTGTAACCATTATGTTTGAGTAATTTTGTGAATTTCGGTAAAAACTCTCTTCTTTGCCAATAAACTTTTAGGGACGAATGATGGGTAAATAATATCTAATGTAATGACTTGTTCTGGAATTACAAAAACTTTCTATAGTAAAAGCATGAAAACCTATTTCACCATAAGTTATAGAATACAATTTTTTAGTATGGTAGTGCACTGGACATGTAATAAGGTCATATAATACCCTTAGCACAAATTTAAATTGAAAATGTTCTTACTAATCAAGTTTCGCGCTAAGTCTAAACTAAGGTCAATTTGAACGAGCATATCTCAAAGAGTAAAAATTTATGGGGCCAAATACCCACCAAATGAATGATTTTTGAGTCTTCTTTTCAACTTATTTGACTGTTCAATAATCCGCCTTTGGAGTAAATCTTATGGCCATTCTACTGAAAACTGTCCAAACTAAAAATTTAACCACCACAACAGTACCACTGCAATGATATATCTTCTGTTGCAGTAGTTACAAGGCTGTTTATAACCTTGTTTTGATGGGTTTTTGGGTTTTAACTCAAAAACTTCATCTTAAATCCCTAAGGGGGGAATTTCCCAACTTCTAGGGTGAAAATTCATTTTTGAGATAAGTTTTTCCATCACCTTCTTCGTATTACAATTCATTAACATATTAAAATTATTAGAACCAACTTTAATGTTGGAATTCTTAAAGATTTGAATCCTAAGTTCATGTGATTTTGGGGAGAACCAATGGCTTGAGGTAATATCACCTAAAATTATTCTAGAATATTGATTAATGATTTATAGCATGAATTAGTAATTCTAAAACATAAAATTTGATAATTGAGAACCTTGAATTCTGTAAAAATAGAAGTTTATCTTTCAAACTCCATTAATGGATATGAGTTTAGTATGATAGAAATAGTTAAGCTTTAATTGACCTTGGGTAATAATTTAGACCATGAATAAATATAAAATTAGTGGGTTTTCATGATTAGTTATTCAAGAGTAATAGCTTAATTGCTCTTATAATTAACTGATTTCTAAATGATTTCTACATGAAGGAAAAGAAAGAGCAACCTTGGTGTGACTTGCTTGTTCTAAGATATTCAATTGAGGTAAGTTATGATTAAATGTGTAGTAGACTTGCATTAGTTACATGTAATAACTGTAGTTGATAGAAGATTTCATATCTAGGCCTGCGGGCATGAAGTTTGGATGGATAAATCTTGGAAATAATATAATAATAATATAATTTTGTGTTATTATTTTTGTATTAATTTATTGATAAGTGTTTGTATTTGTATGGCTTACTTGATGATTTATTAAGTTTAATACGTGCATGTGACAAATAATTAAAGAATCAGGTAACTTTCTAATCTATAGAGCTAGTCTTTAATACATTAAAAAGAGTGAATCCAATATTGTGTAGATTTAAAATATGAGATATTCTTACAAGAAGATAGTTAAGAGGATTGATTGTGATAAGAGGAGGTTATGAAATAACTTAAGAACCTAAAATCAAGTTTTGCTACGTGCTAGAAAGTACGATGTATAATGTTATATGACTGTATATGGAATTGTTAGTTGAATAGAGCTGAATTGTTGAATGACTAACTAAAGGGGATAGTTCCTTGAACTTAGCATTAGCTTGAGTGTAAAGGTTACTAGTTAGTAACTGAATTCATTAGTTTCAATATGAAGAAAATAAAATTTGATTGGTGAACGAAATTTATATCAATCCTAGTTGAATGTGCACTCCGAAAATTGATACTTTACTAATTGTAATTTAGATATATCTGTGATTGATAATTGGGTTGATAATAATCATTTGAGTAAGTTGTTAATTAGCTTTCAGGCATACTTATAATTTCATGTGTTAGTGGATATTCATTGTTTATTTGGAATGATGAACTTGTTGATTGTTAACTATATTTACTTGGTTGTTATTGAAGATCATTTCTGCTTTGATTGATGTGACTTGCATCTGATTTGAATTGGGTATTTGTGATTTGCTTTAAGGCACTACCTGTGATTATTGACTATATCTTGCATTTGCATTAATGATATTGAGATCATGATAATGATGATGATATTGAGAATTAAATTAATGATGACGATGAGATGATATTGATAATGATGATGTTGAGATAAGAATGGGACGATACGTACATCGTGTATACATACATTTATATTTATGTGTTGTGGATTGTTCCTTTAGTTGACCTAGTTATGTTGATGATATATCATAGTTTCTAGTGTGGATCAATTATTTGATGAGATATTATAGTTCCTTGAGTGGACCAATTATGTTGATGGTGGTGATTGTGCATTGCAGGAAAATGTGAATACAAGGTATGTTCTGTATTGTGTATAAATCTTATTCCCCCATGTATATAATTATATACATGATGTATATTGTAGTGTCGCTTTTTGTAAATCTTTTGATGTTATCCAATTTCTGGGTTGTTACAATTCCGACGGTTAATAGTAGTTTAATAGGGATCAAGGGTTGTCATGAAAGAGGATTAATGAGATAGAGAGAAAGAAGTAGATAAAGTTTTTGTAATAAGGTAAGTGCATAAGAATTGTGGGTCAGATTAATCAGTAGAATATAGTTAGTTATTCACGCTAAAGTAATATTACATAAATAAAAGATAGGCAATAAGGTTGGAGTTGAAGTTAGTTAAGTATGCTCAGATATCTTCTTATTTTCTATAGGTTTTTATATGTTTCTATCCTTTTCCAGCTTTGATACCTACTAGTATTATAGTTGTACAGATACTATACTTACTATATCTCAATTTGCGGATATAGCCATATTGCAGGCTAGTTGGAATTTCTATAGGTACAACGGTATTTATTCTTCAGCATCTCCTATCATCCTACTCATACATGGATGTTGTGTCTCGTGTAATTCCTCTATTTGTTTAGTGCTCTTATACTAGTTGAGATTAGGTTCAAGAAAAAGATGTTGATTTACTTCCACAATGTTTATAAGTAATAAATATATTATGAACAATAAAGGTCATTTATTTGTGGATTTACTTATGCTTAAGGTTTAATAATGTCTTCCACAATAATTGAATAGTTAGGTGGTAAGGGTTCTCTTATCTAGAGTAGAGTAGGGTAGGTGCCTGCATGATTCATGATTTGGGTCTTGTTAGACCCGCACTAACTAGGCTACTAACCAAAATCAATATTTCAAATCTAATAGAACTGACCAAGTCACCATCAGATGCTTCGATCAAAAAATATTAACCAAATTCAAACTAACTTTAAAGCCTTCTAAGGAGGTCAAACTCACTTAAATCTCTCCCCAATGCATCGGGGACGATTCCCACCATTCACACAACTCATATAAAACATATATCAACTACATGGAAGTGACTAAATAGTTAAAACACAATTCAAGTTAAAAATCACAACAACGATTGTTACATTATCCACCACAAAAATGCAAGTTCATCCTCAAACTAAAAAGTAAATAAAGTACTTGAAGTGGTAAAAGAGCTAGGGGTATCTAATCCTCGTATCATACCCAACCTTCCTTATAGCCTCATCAAATGGTCGATTTCTCTACTAGAATTTCAATAAATTCTGCCTTTCTAGGATAACAATAGGCTCCTCATCAAAGATAAATCATAGCCTAATACAATAGAATCCCACTAAGTCACTTGGGTATCACCTGAATAGTATATCTTAAACATGGAAAAACGGAACTCCAAATGGACAGTTGACAGATGTTGAAGAAAAACTAGACTATCCATATCTCCATACTTCTCAAGGATCTAAAAAGGGCTAATGAAACTGTAATGACTTAATTTGGGGTGATTTTTGTTGATTATTCATTTCTGTGTGATTTGACTATTTTACCCCTCCCCGTAGTTGCTTTGTGGTATTTATAGGGTGTGGGGATGATCGACACAATTCTCATTACTTTTTGGTGTGTTTTATGTGAGTTTTTTGGTTTTTGGAGGTTAAAAAGGCTTATTAGTTGACTTTGGTCAACATTTATTTTTCTGTGCATCGACTGGAAAAATGGACCATGCTCGTAGATCCTAAATATCAATTTTAGGTTGCTAACATGGTTGATGTAGTTTTATGACTTTTGTATCTATTTTGACTCTTGGTTCTACAAGTTATGAAATTGAGTCTTGAGGGTCAATTTTGTGAAAATAATATTTTTGTCAAAAATCTGATATTGCCATTGAGTCCACATCATCGAATTTAGTAGGGTAGAAAGTCCATTTTCTTTCTTGGGATTTTGGATAAATTATGTGGGGACAACGGAGACTTGGAACTCTCCAAGTCTTCAGTTGGTGCAATCACTTAAGCGGCCAGCCGATCGCTTAAGCGACCTGGCTTAACTAACCGAGTTTCGCTTAAGCGATGGCCATCTCACTTAAGCGAGTGTTGGATAAGTGACATTAGGCCCGCTTAAGTGACCTATGCATGGCCATACAAGTATTGCTTAAGTAAACAAGTGGTTGCTTGGCCGCTTAAGTGATGATTTTGTATGTGTGAGTGTGTGTGTGTATATATATACACTCACACACACACACTCCCTTTTCCCATTTTCACTATTTTTTAGACTTGGAGCTTGGGGTTTTTGAGTTTTGAAAATTTATTCCATTTTCAAGCTCGGGTAAATCCTAAATCCCTATTTCAATTATTTTTCTCTAATTCTTGTCATTTAAATATTGTTAAAACATAATTTAAAAAATGAAATGTGGGAATTTTGGCTTGGAAGGCCTAAATTAGTAATTTTTCAATCGAAACCCCAATTTCAACCAGTTTTCATTTG
Organism: Capsicum annuum; assembly: GCF_002878395.1. NCBI lineage: Eukaryota > Viridiplantae > Streptophyta > Magnoliopsida > Solanales > Solanaceae > Capsicum > Capsicum annuum. The sequence continues at coordinate 189,954,826 of NC_061121.1, read as the reverse complement.
AGTTTTCACCTATGTATTCCTTTAATCACGGATAATATATTTTAGAACAAAAATTTTGATTTTACCCTTCTTATTCAAAAACCCATTTTGGGGGTCCACCTTGACCCAGACTTAGAAGTAGGCAATATTGGTATTGTTGCTTTCTTGTGATGCATAAAATCTGTATTTATATGTTTTAATTGATTTTGAGACCATACGTGAGGGAAAGGTTTCGTCTTGGAGGCTTTCAAACTCGATTTTCTGCATTCGAGGTAGGTTATAGCTTAACTTTCTTCAGACTTAGCTAGGAAGTAGTAAATATTGGTATAGAAGTCTAACGACCCTTCCGGTCATTGTAGAAATTTTCTCATATTCCATATTTTAGTTCTCCTTGTAGCTTATATACTGATTTATAACTTACGGAGATGGATAGTACCGATTCTTGAGGTATTCCGAAGTGAGTTAAGTCATTAGTTGGTTATTTTAGATAATTAATTTAATTAGTAATTTAGTGGGTTAAAACAATAATTTATTTACTTATAGATCTAATAAAAAAATAATTTAATTTGATAGGGTTACCATATATATTATCAATAGAATAAGATATTAGGGTAGAAGGAAAGCAAAAATTTTAATGAAGAACTAACCCGTGCTGTGTGGTAGGAGGCAATGAGTTTAAGGTAAGTACTCAAATTAGAATAATGAAATTAATAATAATGTAATCATTACAATTGATCACATGATTGGATTAATCAATCATTGGCTCATGATGGAAATATAATGGTGAATTAGGAATATTACTAACACTACAGTGAAGCCAAAAGTAGATTAATTGGGTCATTGTTACTAGAAGTAATGCTTGGTGGTAATGTCATGATTATTTAATCATTGGAAAATAAATTAGTGGTAGAGTTAAGATTGCTAATTAGTAGATAATAATGATATAAGGGTTGCCAAAGGTTCTATTTCTCACGTAAATTGTAAGTTGCAGTTTTTTTGTTTACGAATAACGTCAAGAAGTAACAATTGTTTTTCTTTTCTTTCCAGTTTTGGGTTCGAAAACGACTGAGGGATTATCGGATAAAAGGTGACATTCAGGATTTTTTGATCTGGAATTATTAGAGTATTAATTTACAAAATGGGTGTTAATAGATTCGTACTATTACGAAATTATTTATTTGAACAGATTTTAAATGTTTGGAAACCTTACGGAAGAGCAAGACCTTTACAAAGAAGATTGCATTTGGTTTCTTCAGTTGAGGTAGGTTACGGTTTAATTAGAGTTTAAACTCGATTTAATTATGTGTATGATCCTAAATTAGATACTTGTTGATTGGTATTCGGACATGCTTGAATTTGTTAATGTTTGGATTGTTGATGCGTGTATAAATGATTATTGAAAATATACTTGATGGAATTGCCTTATGACTTGAGTGTACTTGTAAACTTGATACATTATGTTGTATGCTGTGAGGTTGTGTAAATTTAACATTGATAATACTTGTTATGGTGGGTAAGGTACCATATGGTATGGATATGTTTATGTTTGATCGGGTACCACGGTGATACAGGTATGTCTATGTTGGATCGGGTACCACGCTGGTATGGATTTGTATCTGTTGGATCAGATACCATGCCGGTATAGATATGTATATGTTGGTTCAGCTACCACGCTGGTACGGATATATATATGTTGGATTAGGTACAACGTCGATATGGATATGTATATGTTAAATCGGGTACCACACTAGTATATGTATATGTTGGATTAGGTATCACGCCGGTACGGATATGTATATGTTGGATCAGGTACCATGACGATACATATATGTATATGTTAGATCGGGTACCACGCCAATACATATATGGATATGTTAGATAGTACCACGCTGGAATGGATGGGGTACTACTCCGGTATGGATATGTATATGTTGGATGGGGTACCACGTTGGTACGGATATGTATAAGTTGGATCAGGTATCAGGCCGATACTGATATGTAAATGTTGGATCGGGAACCACGCCAATACGGATATGCATATGTTAGATAGTACCACGCCGGTATGGATATGTATATGTTGGATGGGGTACCACTCCGTTACGGATATGTATATGTTGGATGGGGTACCACATCGGTACAGATATGTATATGTTAGATCGCGTACCACGCTGGTACGGTACATGAACATAGATTGTTCCCTGCAGGTCATGACTATTTGACAAAAATAAGTCTCATAGCATGTGTGCACATATTTGTGTTGATTTTGTTGATGTTTATAGTATGGTTGATACTCTTGATGGTTATGTCACTTGTTTGTGAGCACTATTTTGAGCTGTTGTTGCTGTATTATTAATTCATTGAATATTTTTTATATGAAAATGCCTGTCTACTTATTATTTGATTTATGTTGTGTACATGCTACTAAATTGAGTCGGCCTGTGATACCTACTAGTACATAGGTGTTTGTACTGGTACTACCCTGTACTTTTCTTTTGTTAAGTGCAGAAAGTGTTCTAGAGGCTCAAACATGACCTCACCTCTAGAGTTTGATAGCATATCTTAATCCAAGGGTGAGCACTCTGTCTCTAGGCTACCATTGGTCATCTTATTTGTTCTTGTCTATTCTTTGGGCTATGAAACATTTTTTATTTACTTTATTTTTGAATATCTCTTTAGACACAATCTTTGTTAGTAGTCTTTGTACTATGACTTTCGGGTCTTGGGGATTTTAGTAAGTAGTTTGTTTGACTTCAACATTAATAATAATTAGTCTTGGATTATTGTTATTATGTTGATTTTATAATAATATCGTCTTAATATTAATTAAGTGATTTGGGTAATGGTTTAATTTAGATGGTTCTCCCATAAGAAGATTAGTGTGGGTGCCACTTATGGCTATTTGGGTCGTGACAAAGTTAGTATCAGAGCCCTAGGTTCATCCATCTTGTCGTACAAAAATATGTCTAGTAGAGTCTTGCGGAACGGCACAGAGACGTCTGTACTTTTCTTCGAGAGGCTATAGGACACTAGGAAAATTAAAATTCTTCTTTCTTACTTGCTATTACTTGTTTTCAATTGGTATCTGGCGATTCTAATTAGTATCTGACTTCTTTTATACTTATTCTCAAAGATGGGTATGGTGTAGAACTGGTTACCTTCCAGTTTCAAGGGGTTGCCAAGATATGGTGGAAATGGTGGATTTTGTTAAGAAGATGGAGAGGGTTATGCCAAGGCAGTAAAAATGAATACCTGTAGAGGAGGTAGTTTCAATGGTTTTTATTCTAGGGGTATGAGTATGTTATGGGTGCGGTGGTGTGAGTTATATTAGGAGTTTTTGTCCTAATTTGAGGCATTATGGTTAGTTTGGCCAGTAGCTGTAACGCCCCGAGATCCCATCCCGAGATGTCACACGGTGCTTGTGTCCCCAAAGGACCACAAGCTTACCTTTTACTGATATCTGTACCTTTACACTACCTAATATCTGGAATAAATGCAGAAACTGGCCATAAGGTTCAACACATCTATAAATACTCAAAATGTAAAACTGAATACTATACAATACATCCGTTTGAAAAGCCTCTAATCTGACTGAACTGTGGAGTTGATGGGACATATCCCTAACTAACTCTGCCAATTGAAAGTAAATGAAATTTTGATTACAATAATAGAAAACTAAAACTCATCCTAAAAAAAAGAGGACTCACTGCTACTGCTGCTGACTGGGACTGATCTGCTGATGATACTCTGGGTCCTGTGCCTTTAAACCTATGGTGTCAAATGAGACACCATAGCGCAAATGCGTCAGCACAAAATGTACTGAGTATGTAGATGGGGTAAGGCTAAATGCAAGGGCTCATGCATGCAAAAAATGTATAACCTAAATGATCATGAGAATACTGCACAAAAACAAGCATACATACAAGAATGCATAAATCATACTCATAATCATCACAACTCTAGAGACTTGACCTTGGATACCGCTTTACTGCGAGATAAACTCACTACCATCACTGAGATACTAAACCACTGACTCATCTTCTACTGATAACTGAGGATCTGAGTATACTTATATCAAAGAGTGAGTTCTGAGCTTACCGCTTTCAATTAACAGAATTAGAGATTCAACTTTTCTAATAAATAACTTCGGAAGCTTTATCAATGATAAGAAAATAGGATTATATCCAAATCCGACAACAAGAATACTCAACAAATTCTGAGAAGGAGACCAAGACTATCTGACGGGAGTTCTTTAAATATGATAATAAGAATATTCAACATGATTTGAGTCTGAGATCAAGCCTCTCTGATAGGAGATCTTTAAATATGATAGTAAGCATCTGTATATGAGGCCAAGCCTATCTAACAGGATGGTCCATGAATCAATGGAACTATCTGAGTTCCTTACTAAGATAGATAACTGTACCACATGGTCTTAACTTCTGAAGATTGATACTAAAACTGCAACTGTGGGAAGTAGTCACTTAACCGACATGCCCCGACCTACCACAGGTGGGGTCCAACCTGTAACCCCAGCTGGAAGGGCATCAATACCCTGCCACGGGTAAAGACTTACTCTCTGGTCAAGCTTCTCTGATGGGATGACCCTCATAGGAAGTGACCTGAAGAAATATAATAGTCAACCTCTCTAACGGTGACAGCCTCTACTGACGGGGACTCCTCGATCCTGCATTGGCTACGCAGTTCTGGAGTTTAGGGATTGCTACTAATGACTCCGACCTCTCTCTTTGATGGGAGGAATCACCATCCCTTCCCTTGCTTGGTGCTAGGTTCTACTCCCAACTGAAAGACTCTCACTAAATCCTTAGAATGAACAAAATAAAGCTAAATCTGTTTACATGATCCTGTTTCTCAAATGATCTGGCTGAAATACGCTGAGATCACTTGGTTTCGTATCTGATAGAAATAATATCAAATCATGGTAGCTGACTGATGATACATAGCTTGATTAGATTATTCGAATCATTTCTGAGATTGGAATTAAATCACTTGAGTTCCATTAGGACTAGGTTGAGTACAGGTATTAGGCTAGATTACTAGTGATACAAAGAGTACAGAGATAACTGATATTACTAAGCTTTATTAAGCTTCACACTTGTCTGAGTATACAGAGTTCTATAGTTCACTGAGTCTGAAAATCATGGGTCGGTTGGAATTATTGAGAAACTAACATGGGCTCTAGACAACAACTCTATTTTAGGATATAAATACCCCCAAGACTCGATAATTTAGAAGTAAAGCATCATCATTCATTCAAACATCACAAGCATTTATGCATTATTAGCATCATTCAGGCATATTCACAAGAAACTCAGAAATCATGCCATATATTCAATTTCACAATCATTAGAACATCACCTCAAGTCTACAAGGATTCAAAAACTTCTACTCATTATCACAACTACCAAGGGGTCACTCTAAGCATTTCAGAATCATAACATACTTTCCCCCTCACAAACCTTACGGCATCTCATCTATCATTTAGGAAATATAAACCTCTATTCACTTTCCTGATTACCAAAGGATTTCTCCCAACATTTAGGGGGTCATCATTATCGATTCATCATCACAAGCTACCTTAATGAAGACATGATATTAAATTATACCCCATTCAACCAAGCTTTGCATCAAGTACTTCACACCTACATCGGTCTTGACATATATTTAGATATCATGAGATTTCAGGAAAACTTCTCACTATCATGTCATTACTCTCTTGATAACCACATAGCATGTATCAAAACTCAAAATAAATCAAAGAGCACTCACTTGGGAGATTTACTGCTATTTCCTCTCAACTTACTCACTACGGTCTTTCGACAACCACTAGTCATTTTTGGTTGTACATCTACTCGGGGATTCCATATTATTATTATGGCTTATTCCGCTCACTAAGGCAGTTTATCAAACACTAGGTGTGCATGGACTAGCCCACAACTTTGGGTTTCCCCTTTAACATACTACAATGCCCCTCTATGCTTCACCTCAGCCTTTTATCCAACCTATGCGGTATATTCTCCGCTTATTCAACCATCTCTACACCCTAATGTCATGAAAACCTCACATAGATACCAACTTCAAAAGGGCTCATCACAACATCACATAAATTCCACATACTAGGGTCAATGACGATAAATCTTGCAAACAATCATGAATCCAAACTCAAAAATACAAGTTACATCAACTTCAACTCATACAAATCATGGAATATCACAAAACATAAAATCCTTAAGTTTTAATAAAGGGTACTTGAGCTTCTTGGATGAAAGGTACCCAAGAATCAACATCTACATACCTGGGAATTTCTTTTCTTGAAGGCTCTTGAAAGAAGTTCTTGATTTCTCTAGATCCTTCTTGATCTCTCTTGAATTTTATGAAAGGAGAAGAGAGTATTTTGATTTTGGAAACCCTAATTTTTCGGTGAAAGAGAGAAAAATTAAGTTGAAGGACCTTGGCCCGGTATTTATAGAGCTGGGGGAGGATGTGGAAAAGACCAAAATGCCCCTTTAAAATTTTTCTAGAAAATTCCAATCGGGGTCTGTAATGGTCGAACTGACGGTCCGTTAGAGGGACTGATGGTCTACCAAGTCATCCATCAATCAAGTGCCAAAATTGGGATGTTCTGCCTTGGAGTGACGGTCGAAGTGATGGTCCGTCAGAAATCTGATGGTCCACCAGATCATCCGTCACTCGGGGTCCAGGAATGGGACATTCTGCCTCGGTCTGACAGGCCCCTTGACGGTCCATCAAATTTCTAACGGTCTACCACTTTGGCCGTCACATGATGACCAAAAAAGAAAGCCACTTCCTTGGTCTGACAGGAAACTTGACGGTCTAGTAAGGACTTGACAATCCGTCAGATCGATCGTCAAACCTGCGATTCCGATAACGCTCAGTAAAACGGCCATAACTTCTTCGTTCGATGTCGGATTTTGATAAAATTGGTATTGATGGAAAGCTTGTTCAATGATCTACATTACTAAAAGTATAAATTAGGGAAATTACACATGATTAAAACTGTTTCATACTTGGGAAGATACTTCTAAAACTTTTAGACTCAATGTTCTGCTTTGCATGATACACTCTAAGGATCAGAATAGAAGAGAACTTTTCGGGCTATTACAGTAGCAGAATCCTTAAGTTCTAGTTCTAGTAGGTAGGGGAGGTGGTGGTAATGGTAGAGGTAATTCACAGAGTAGTCATGGTGGTCATTAGGTAGGTAGGGGTAGTAATCAACCTCATCGAGGTGGTTATCAGCTTGATAAAAATGATGTTCAAATTAATGGTAGGGCCCATATCTATGCTTTTCTAGGAAGGCCTGAGGAAGAGGTTCAGACATTGTCATTACATGTACTATTTTTTTCTATGATCGAATGACCAGTATATTATTTGATCTCGGTTCTTCTTTCTCATATGTGTCTATCAATCTTAGGCTTGAATATGGCTTACTTGACATCTAGAAGATGAACTAGATACCTTAGCCTAGTTTAGGGCATACTGTGCCTAATTATGAACATTTAGGATTAGAAGTGGGATCGTCTGGCCCACTTAGGCCTAAACTTGTGTTAAGTCTATTAGACTTAGTTGTGGATGCTAGACATAGATGAGGCTAGTAAACCTTAGAATAAGGTTACTTCATAAACTGTATTAATGTTTTTGGATTGTGGATTTTGATTTATAGTTATGATACTTCCTGTGGAAGTGATATTGGGCATTTAGAGATGATATTTCTCCTAGATACATTATGTGTCCTATAGAGATGCTATTTCCTCTTAGACTTGATAATTGGCCTATAAAGATTCTATTTCCATTTAGATATACAAATTGGCCTAGAGAGGTGATATTCCTCGTAGTCATGATGTATGACCTATCGATCGATATAAGATATCCTATAGATGATTACATGTTTATCTATATTATGCCTCCAATACGTGAGATACCTTCTATATGTGAGATGATTAGAGATATGCTACAACTTATAAATATTATTATCAATATGAGTTTCGGATATGTATACGGGCCTAAGGCCGTGATTATGTTGTTGTGACTATTCCGAATAAATTAATAGGCCAAGGGTTATGTTATGATAATGATTGAATATCCGGGAAGTGTTTATTAGTGTAAAAGATATGATTACAATTTATGAATACATATATATACGTATACACATCTCTCCGATATGAGACGGAGGAAGGTACGGTATGTTGCTTACGACTTTGTTGATTGGATACTGGTGATGGCTAAGAATCTAATTTATTAGTTAATGAACTTTCTTAGTTGAAACATGGCAGCTAGCGATGGTTAATGTGTGACTTATGGTAAGGGAGGGTCTAGCATAGGTGAAGATTAGTTGGTATTGATGACTAAATTTGTTATATCGATTAGTCAATAAATAAGGAGTTGTGTGTTAATGAGGCTAGTTATTAAGAGATGTTGGTAACCAGAGGTGACTAGATAATAACTTTGAATAGTTGCTAAATGGTTAACTAATGAATAGTTAAGCGAGGATTAGTTGGTAAATAATGGTTAGGTAATGAACGATGTTAGTTAATAAATGATGGTTAGGTAACAAGTAGTAATGTATTGTATAGTAATGATTAACGGATATAGGATGATTAGTTGATGATAATGAATGGTGGATAAATGACAGTTTTGGTCTAGTGATGAACCTTGACTAAATATTAGCTATTGGCTATTAATAAATAGTGGTTAGTTGCTATCCCGTGAATAAGGATTATATGAAGGATAATGTTTAGGCTAATAAATAAAGGTTATGTGATGACTAGCGAACTAGTGATTCTTTTATAATAAGTGTTAGTTAGCTGATAATCAGTAGTTGGGAAGTATTGACTAGATAGATATTCTATGTGATATGACTATTCGGTGATGACTATTATGATGATATGTTTGTACCTGGCAAGGCTGGAGAATATTATTATGCTGATATGTTGATCTCCGACAAGGTCAGAGGTTGATTATGATGATGATGGTCCTTATAAGGACAGTTGTGATGAGTTGTGATATTGATTATGTACTTTGCATTCATTCTTGTATGCTCATCACCTATCACCAGTATGCACCTATATTTATCAGTCGGTATAGGACGGTTGCATATATATGGGTGAAGAATATACCTTGTGTTATTGTATACTGATTAAACATTCTGAGTCTGGGGCGGTGGGGGTATGTATAGGCTCGACTAGGTAATTGGTTGTCCGTAAGTTGAGGACTAAGGAGATTGCATCTATGAAGGTCCAGTGGAAGAAACATCCTTTTGAGGAGGCCACTTGGGAGACTGAAGCAGACATGCGTAGTAAGTATCCGAGTCTTTTTGTTGATTCAGTAATTCCTTGTTTTCCCTTATTGTCTCTTGTTGCCGTTTAGGGACAAACGGTTGTTTAATTGCTATCTAATGTAACGACCCTTTCAGTCATTTTAGAAATTTTCTCATATTCCCTATTTTAGTTCTCCTTGTGGTTTATATACTGATTTGTAACTTACAGAGGTAGATAGATTTTTGAGGTATTCCAAAGTGAGTTAAGTTATTAGTTGGTTATTTTTAGATAATTAATTTAATTAGTAATTTACTGGGTTAAAACTATAATTTAGTTACTTATAGGGCTAATATAAAAATAATTTAATTGGATCGGGTTACCATATATATTATCAATAGAATCAGATATTAGGGTAGAAAAGGAGGCAAAAGTTTTAATGAAGAACTAATCCGTGCTGTGCGATGGGAGGCAATGAATTTAAGGTAAATACTCAACTTAAATTACAATTGATCACATGATTGGATTAACCAATCATTGGCTCATGATGTTGATATAATGGTGAATTAGGAATACTACTTATGCTATAGTGAATCCAAAAGTAGATTAAGTGGGTTATTGTTACTAGAAGTAATGCTTGGTGGTAATTTCATAATTATTTAATCATTGGAAAATAAATTAGTGGTAGAGCTAATATTGCTAATTAGTAGATAATAATGATATAAGGGTTGCCAAAGGTTCTATTTCTCAAGCAAATTGTAAGTTGCGGTTCTCTGTTTACGGATAACATCCATAAGTAAAAATTGTTGTTCTTTTCTTTCTAGTTTTGGGTTAAAAAATAATGAAGTGATTATCGAATAAAAGGTGACATTTATGATGTTTCGGTCTAGATTTTTTAGAGTATAAATTTGTAAAATGGGTATTAATAGATTCATACTCTTATGAAATTATTTATTTGAATAGATTTGAAACAGTCGAAAACCTTACGGAAGGGCAAGACCCTTACAAAGTAGATTTCATTCAGTTTCTTCGGTTCAGGTGGGTTACAGTTTAATTGGAGTTTAAACTCAATTTAATTGTATGTATGCTCCTAAATTGGATACTTATTGAATGGTATTCAGACATGCTTGAAATTATTGATGTTTATATTGTTGATGCATGTATAAATGATTATTGAAAAGTTAATTGATGGAATTGTCTTATGACTTTAACTGTACTTGTCAATTTGATACATTGTGTTGTATGCTATGAGGTTGTGTAAATTTGATATTGATAATACTTATTATGGTGGATCGGGTACCACGTCGGTACGGATATATATATGTTAGATCCGGTACCACGCTGGTATGGATATGAGTATGTTGGATCAGGTATCATAAAAGTATGGATATGTATATGTTAGATCAGGTACCATGCCAGTACGGATATGTATATGTTGGATCGTGTACAATATCGGTATGGATATGTATGTGTTGGATCAGGTACCACACCGGTAAGGATATGTATATGTTGGATCGGGTGCCACATCGCTACAGATCGGGTACCACGCCGGCATGGATATGTATATGTTGGATCGGGTACCACGCTAGTACGAATATGTATATATTGGATCGGGTACCATGCAGATATGTATATATATATATATTATGGATCGGGTACCACACCAATATAGATATATATATGTTGGATTGGATACCATGCCAGTACGGATATATATATATTGGATCGGGTACTATGTCGGTATGGATATGTATATGTTGGATGGGTACCACACTGGTACGGATATGTATATGTTGGATCGGGTACCACGCCGGTACGGTACGTGAACATAGATTATTCCCTGCAGGTTATGACTATTTGGAAAAAAATAAGTCCCATAGCATGTGTGTACATACTTGTGTTGATTTTGTGGATGTTTATAATATGGTTGATACTCTTGATGGTTATGTGACTTATTTGTTATTTGGTCGATTTTAGACATTATTTTCTAAGTGTGATCATGTGGGGTCTTACATAATTTTATTGGACTGGTATTGTGTAATAGGTTGTTCTTCTTGGTGAAAATTTTCTAAATTGGAATTTATATGGTATCAAATGGCATTTTATGGTATGTCTCACTCTATTGGTACGTGAACTACATTGGATCATGGATATCTGGCTTATTGAGTGGATTTTGGCTCACGTACTTGGTATATTGGTTGGATTTTGGAAATTCTCATTCTTATTGGTTATGATTATTACGTCCTCATATCATGTAAATTTATGAAACATTGGTACCACCATGGAAATATAAATAGTAGTTTTTCTGATAGAAAATGTGACATCTTTAAAATTCTTTTGTCGATGTATGGGCTGGAGAGGAGTTATGAATGTTGGATTGGTATTAGATATTGGATTGTATATGGTTTGATGAACCCCCATGGGTCCTACCTTAGGAGCATATCTCTATAGGTGTATATGGAGGTTTTGCAATGACCTCATGCATCACATCCTCCTCCTCATCATCATCATCATTTATATTGCATTTCATACTTTGTGTATATTTTGTGTTGTATTTTCATTCTTCACTTGGTATCGATCTATTTGTGTTTCTTTATTGTACTTGTATTTGGTATATGTGTATATTTTATAACTGTTAGTAAAGACATCGTGGGTTACTATTTGGGATTTTTTTTATTACAAGTGACGTACCCCTAGTATGTACTTGATATTCTTTATTTTCTACTTTTCCTAGTCTTCCTATCATACCTACTGAGTACAAGTTTACTGTACTCATCCCTATTGCACCCATTTGATGTAGATCTTGGTACAAGTGCAGCGCACGGTAGCTAGTTTGGGCAGTGTTGGAGTACTTTTGAGGTAGAGGTCAGTCTATGCTTCAAGAGTTGATCTACTACCTCCTCTTGTTTAGTTTATGTCTTATCTTTTTATTCTAGGATAGATTTTGATCTTTTAGACTATTAGTTGTGTACTTTGATTTTTAGATGTATTTACTTGGTTCTTACACCGTGACACCAGATTTTGGGGTATTTTATGCTACAGTTGTTATTTAATTTCCATTTTATCATATTTGTGTGGTTCCACTTTATCCTACAAGCCTTACCTTGGGATTTGGTATTGTATTTCTCATTACATAATAGTTTGGGTGATTGTCTTACTTGTTAAGGTTCATCGCAACAAATGCCATCATGACCGTTAGTTTTGGGTCGTGATAATTTGGTATCAGAGAAGACAAGTTCAGTGGTCTCATTAGTGTAATAATAGGTGTCTAATATAGTCTCACGTATTGGTATGTCGACATTCATATCTATCTTTGATAGGCTATAAGATATCTTTAGGAAATATCTCTTATTTTGTTCCTTATTTGATACCCTCTATTCTAAATTGAGTGTCACTCTTTTCTGCACAAATGGTAAGGACTAGATCTTGTAAGGCTAGAGATTCAAAGCCTTTATCTAAGGAGAGACCCCAGTCTAGGGGACAAGTTGGGAGTCATAGATAGGACCGAGGTAGAAGAAGGGCATGAGGATCTACCTCATCCAGATGTAGAACTAGAGGAATCTCTCCTGAGCCTCGAGTTGAGAATTCTGGAGATATGGGTCCTACTTTAATTCTTCAAAGTTCTTCTACCTCGGTCTTGGAGGTTTTATTAATTTATCTGCTAGTGCATTTGGACGATTCTCCTTTGAGTTCACCTGATGTTTCTTTAGCTCCGAGTATTATACCTCTGTTAGTGCCAGCGTCTGCCTATGGTATTCCTTCAGTTTCAATTGTAGATCATCTAGTGGTACCTATATTTTCTTATGGTACTCTACAGACTCTGAGTGTTGTTCCTCTTTTAGTGTCGGTATCCAAGTATGGTATTTCGAGATCAGTAGTTGAGCTTTCATCTTTATTACATCCTTAGCTGGTATATCAACCAACCATATTCATTATGCCTCTTATTATTCCAAGGAAATTTATGTGTTTAAGGATTAAAAGAGGTTTAAGAGATTCACTTATTTGGGTCTGCCAGGTTTAGTGGTGTTGTAGGCGAGGATACCTCTGAGTTCTTAATTTATTGTAGGGAGAAGTTGCATAACCTTAGATAGGTTGAGTCACCTGAGGTTGCTGATACTACATACCAGTTAAGAGATATAACCATGGATTGGTAGAGGTCACTTGTTAGTTGTAGCCTTTAGTTCAGTAGAGATGAATTTAGACCAGTTTATTGAGTTGTTTTTGGAAAGGTTTGTGCCTTTCAATCTGTGGGATCAGATAAGAGATGATTTTGATCCCTTGGAAAAGGGCTTCATGATTGTTGCGTGGTACGAGGTGCATTGCTATTCCTTGTCTAGATATTCTTATGCCAGTATTTATACAAAGTCTGAGAAGGTTCAAAAGATTGTGAAGGCGTGGGATATGTTACTTTAGCTAGCTACTACTCTGATAGTTGTGTCAGGGGCATCATTTCAGAGTATAATGTATCATGCTAAGATAATTGAGTCTACTCTTCGAGCGTCTCAGGGAGGTGCCAAAAGGGTGCGTTATCAGGGCGAGTTTAGAGGTCACACTCCTTGAGGTAGAGATTTTAGAGATTTTTGTAGGTATCGTGAAAGACCTGTACAGGCAGCCTTACAGGGTTTAGGTAGTGGGTTTTCTATTTCAGAAGCTTTGAGGGGTCATTCTGGCTCAGTCATACCTCCCATATTGATTCAGGCCATAGAGTTTACTTTATGTGTGATGAGGTTAACCATTTGGTTAAGGACTATCCCTGCTGTGTTTCTAGAGCTACTCATATGTTAGCTGTAAGAGGTAGAGGTTTTACTAGAGGTGCGTAAGATAAAGGTAGTAGGGCTCGTGGTGGTGGTCACGGGGCTACTCAATTTGGCAGTGGTCGTAGATAGTATGCTATGCTATACCCTCTAGGCTAGAGATAGAGGTTTTCGACGTTGTTATCACAGGTATCATCCTTGTATATTTTAGATTTCCATCTGTGTTATTTGATTTAGGGTTGACTTTCTCATATGTGTCTATAGGTTTTGTTTCAAGTTTTGATTATGCTAATCAGCCTCTTTCTATGCCTATCCATGTATCTACCCTTGTAGGAGACTCTTTAGTGACGGATCGGGTGCACCAATCTTATGTTCTGAATTTTGTGGGCCATGAGAATTAGGTAGGTTTGCTTATTTTAGACATGGTAGATTTTCACGTTATCTTGGGTATGGATTGGTTGGCTCCTTACCATGCCATCTTAGACTGTTATTCTAAGACTATGACTTTAGCTCTATTGGGTTGCTACGGATAGCTTAGAATTGTGTGCCTTATTCAGTTCCTAAGAGTGTTATATTTTTTCTTTAGGCTCGTCGTTTGGTAGAGAGGGGATGCTTGTCTTATTTGTCCCATATTCATGATACTAATGTTGTTTCCCTGCCTTCTTTGGTTTTGGTTTGCATTGTCTATGTAATGCCCCAAAAAAGGTACCCAAAATGCCACACGGTGCTGATAACCCTGAAGGACCTCAAGCTAACCCATTACTGATATTTGTACTGAGCACTACATAACATACTGTATAAATGCAGGAAAAAGCTGAAAGGTCATAAGGTTCAAATATCTGATAAAATATAACATCTGAAAATATGGTATATTAATAACAAAACAAAACTAAAATAACTGTCTGAACATTCTATAGTCTGATAGCTTCTAAACTATCTAAATGAGGAGTTGATGGGACATGTCCCCAACTAACTCTGACTGCTGAAATAAACTAAGTACTGAAAAAATAAAATAATCAAATAATAACATCCTCGAATGATGAGGACTCTCTGCTAGTCTGTCTGCTGAACATCTAATCTACTAAGGGTGCTCTGGATCTCGTGCTTCTGAACCTATGGTATAAAACACCATAACACAAATGCGTTAGTACGCTTAAATGTTCTGGTATTCAAGTGATGTAGGCTGAATTCAAGGGGTTTATATGCATGAACAATACTAACTGGCTAAATAACATGAACGTAAGAGTACGTGCATGAATACGTGAATTGTGATTGAGATCATGACATCAGTGAATCTGAATACTGAAAACATAAGTTTTGCATAACTGATATACTATTATCTGAATGATTGTGTCTGACAGTCCTATTTTCTGTAGAACTATCTAAGTTCTATTATTAAGGCTGAGACTAAAACTGTAACTGTGGGAAGTAGTCATCTAACCAACATGCCCCAAATAAGCTATTATAGCTGAGTAATGGTCTAATCTGTAACTCCAATTGGATGGGTGTCAATACCGCACCACTAGTAAGGACAAGCTATGAGTGACCCTTATCTGACAGTGTCCCTAAAAGAGAATGGTAGGACCCTCATCTGACATTGTTAATCCACCTCATCAACCCTCATCTATCAGTGTTGATGTGTCAACCTATGCTGGCTACATAGTTTTGGAGCGCAAGGATTGCTTTCTAAGGATCACACTCTCAAGTCTTAGTGTGTGCCCTTATCTTTGGATTCACTCGGTGCTAATTCCTACTCCTATTTGAATAGACACTGAAACATGATTAATTGAACTAAACTGGACTGTGTTCATTGAGTTTCGTTGACTGACGAAACACCACTAAGATTACTGAATTTCTGAGATTTTTGAGATTACTGAGTTTACTGAGTTTTCCTGAGTCACATGACTGATTGAGTTTTATGAATCATGGCTTGACTGAGAGTATCTTGAAAACATGACACTAGCTCTAGGAACACAGCTAAATTGTCGAGTACAAGTACCCCCAGGACTCGATAGCATAAAAGTAATTCATGGCATAATTCTGAAAGCATAACAATGGCTACACATATATCCATAATTCATTGACTAAGAAATTTCATCAAACACTTGACATGCATTAACTTGTACATGAATAGGGATTTCACACTATGATACTATAATGGCACTTTTTCCTTCACATAGGTATTTAATCAAACATATGGGGAGCATACTTTGGTTATACCATCATCAATGCATCTAATTATCATGATTGCATAAATAAATTTGCAATTTGAAGGGTTTATCATTAATATATGCAAATCATCACGTACTAGGATCAATCATTGGAACATGAAATTTAAAACATGAATCAAAACCCCACAACAACATGGACATGAATTTCAATTCAACTAAATCATGAACATTCATAAATACACAAATCTTGGATTTTTAAAAGGGATTCTTGGGCTTCATGGGTGAAAAGGACTCATGAATCAACACTTGACATACTTGGATGGATGATTTCTTAAAGATTGGTGGAGAAAAACTTAAATTCTTGACTTGGAATTAAACATCTAGGGTTTCTTGTTCTTGGGGATTGATCTTTGAGAGAAACCCAAATTTGATGTTATAGATGAATAATGAAGTTATGAGATCTAGTATGGTATAACTAGGGGTTAAAATGGGTGGGAAAAGGCCCAAATACCCTTTTAAAAATGGCTTAAAATTGATGATTGGAGGTGGCGACGATGTTGGCGACGGTCTGTCGCTGGCTCGACGGTCTGTCGGTCCTGACCGTCACACTTGGCCAAAACTTGAACTTTCTGCCTCGTCTACGATGGTTTGGGTGATGGTCCATTGATGGCTCAATGGTTCATCAGTCCTGACCATCGCACTTGGCCAGAAGTCGATTTTACTACCTTAGCCATAACGGTTTAGGCGATGGTCCGTCGCTAGCTCGATGGTCTATCGGTCTGACTGTCACTTCTAGGTAGTTCTGATAGTTCTCTGTAAAACGTCCATAACCCTTTACTTTGATACCAGATTTGGACAAAATTGGTATCATTGGTAAGCTAATTCAATTTCCCACATGATAAAAAGTCAAAATTAGGGAAATTCTAACTTATTTAAACATTAATCATTTAGGAATTCATCACTAACTCTTCTGGAGACTAAATTTGACTTAAAGAAAGTTTGGGGTATTGCAATATCTCCCCCTTGGGAATATTCATCCTTGAATGGGACTGACTAGACTGGGAAAGATGATAGACTGATCTTACTTAAGGGACATAAACATTTGAGCATGTCTATATGACTGGAACTTCTGATATACTGAAATCTCATACTGAATATGCATATCTGATGCATGGATATGTGACAGATAGTCTTCATGAATGCATGACTAAAATTATTAAGAATTTGTGTTTCTCATGATGAGAATTCATATATAATGCACGAATATGTGACTGACATGATACATGAACGTATGACTGGATATGAAAGGGTATTTGATACCAGGTTTATAACTGAAATCTGAACATAAAACTGAATAAGCTTAAGAAAAACTATTAAGTTAGGTTGAGTCTGATTTCACGGAGAAGAGGTGAGGATACTTGGTCCACATGTTTTCCTCTGCTTCCCAAGTAGCTCCCTCAACGGGCTGATTCTGCCAAAGAACTTTGACTAGAGGGACCTCTTTGTTCTTCAGTCTACGATTTTGGTAGTCAAGAATTTTGACTGGGATATCTTTGAAAGAAAGGTTATTTTGAATGTCTAAGACCTCTACCGGGACTACAACTACTGGGTCACCTATGCACTTCTTTAGCAAGGAGACATGGAATACTGTATGAACCGAGGATAGATATAAAGGCAATTCAAGCTTATATGCTACCTTGCTAAAACAACTGAGAATTTTGAAGGGAACAATATATCGGGGAATGATCTTTCTTTTCTTGCCGAACTACTTCACTCCTTTTATGGGAGAGATTTTTAGGTACAAATAATCATTGATCTCAAACTTGAGTTTCTTTCTGCGCACATCTGTGTACAATTTCTGTCAGCTCTGAGCAATTTTGAGACTCTCTCTGATTAACTGAACTTTCTCTAAGTTATCAAAGACCAAGTCAGGCCCTACTACTATGGCCTCACCCACTTCGACCCAACCGACTGAAAATCTACACCTCCTACCATAGAGAACTTCAAATAGAGCATCTGAATACTGGAATGATAGCTGTTGTTGTATGCAAACTTAATCAAAGGCAAGTGGTCCTCCCAACACCCGTTGAAATCAATTGTACACACCCTTAGCATATCTTCCAGGGTCTGAATGGTCCTTTCTGCTAGACCATCTGTCTGAGGATGAAAGGTTGTACTGAGGTGAACTTAGGTACCAAGACCCTTTTGGAATGCTTTCCAAAAGTGAGAGGTGAACTAGGTACCTCTATTTGAGATAATAAATAATAGAACACCGTGAAATCTGCCAACTCCTTGATATAGAGTCTGGCATAATACTCGACTGAACAAGAGCTATGGACTGGAAGGAAATAAGCTGATTTGGCCGTAATATCCATAATGACCCAAACTGAATCATGCTGATGACGAGTACGAGACAAACCCGTTACAGTCTTTGTTCACTTCTTCCCACTTCCAAGTAGGAATACTAAACTCTTCCATGGACCCTCTAGTCTTATGATGCTCTATCTTAACCTGCTGACATGTAGAGTACTTAGCCACAAACTTTGTAACACCTCTCCTTATCCCACTCCACTATTAGATCTCTCACAAATTGCAGTACATCTTAGTAGCCCCTGGATGAATCAAGTAGCGCATACCATGCGCTTCTGCAAGAATTCATTGCCTTAAGTCATCTACACATGGAACACACAAAAGACCCTAACAACGCAAAACACCAACTTTACCTTGGGAGAAAATCTCTACTTTTGGATCTTTGACTGATTCTTTCAACTTAATAAGATTGGGATCTCTATCCTACTTTTCTTTCACCTCAGAAACTAGGGATGATTCCAAGCTGTTCTGAACATATATACTACCTTCTACTGAATTGACTAGGAGGAAACTTAGTCTGGCAAGCTGATGGACTTCCTGAGCTAACTTCTTCTTACTATCCTCAACATAAGCAACACTACCCATACACAGTCTACTGAGAGTGTCGGCCACTATATTGGCCTTGCCCGGATGATAAAGGAAACTCATGTCATAGTATTTCAAGAGCTCTAACCATTTCTCTATTGCTAGATTGATAGTCTGTGGTCCGTCAGTCTAACTGTCGCTTCTGGACAGTTTCGATAGTTCTCTGTAAAACGTCCATAACTTTTTACTCCGACACCGAATTCAGAAAAAAATGGTATTATTCGAAAGCTAATTCAATTTCCCACATGATAAAAAGTCAAAATTGGGGAAATTTTATCTGATTTAAACATTAATCATAGGAAATTATCACTAACTCTTCTATAGACTAGATTTGACTTAAAGAAAGTTTGGGGTATTACATTTTGTGTGTTTATAGATGTGTTCCTTATGAATTTACATGACATGCTTTTAGATTGGGATATTGAATTTGCTATCAATGTTGAGTTAGGCACGAAGCCTATCTCTATTCCTTCTTATAGGATGACCCTAACAGAGTTGAAAGAATTGAAGGATCAATTGCAGGAGTTTTTGGATAAGGGATTTATCTGATCTAATATATCACCTTGGGGTGCATCTATCTTGTCTATGAAAAAGAAGGATGGGTCTATGCATATGTGTATTGATTATCGATGTTTATATAAGGTGACGATTATCAAAAAGTATTCTCTTCCTTATATTGTAGATTGATTTGATTAGCTTTAGGGTGCTTCGGTGTTTATGAAGATTGATTTGTGGTTTGGGTATCACCTGTTCAGGATTAGAGTTTTAGATATTCTAAAGAAAACTTTTCAAACTCTTAACAATCATTGTGAGTCCTTGGTCATGTCCTTCGGGTTGGCCAATGCCCCAGCTGCATTCATGGAGTTGGTGAACCAAGTATTTTGATTGTATCTTGACAGCATTCACGAAGCCTATATCTATTCCTTCTTATAGGTTTATTCGAAGAGTGAGGCCAATTATGTAACACCTCAAAACCTGGTCCCGAGACGTCACATGGCGCTCAAGACTACGAGTATCCTTAAGCTAACCCTCTCTGCCTGCTACTAAGTCTGAATCTCATAGAAAGGAAAATATAGGCATAAAAGTCATAATAAATGCAGAAATTCATTCAATATAACTGAGAATAATCTAAATAAAATATTTGAAAACCAAATACTGTAAGTCTGAATCAAATCTAACAGTCCGACAAGCCTCTACTCCTAATAACTAGAGAGTCACTGAGACAAACCCCCAACTAATAAGAACTGTCTGAAAAGAATACTGAATTATATAAACTAATAAGCTAGAAAATTTGAATGACTAAGTCCCCGAACTATGAGGACTCACCAACTGGCGGATGTAGATGGAGATGCTTGAAATCACTCACACTGCAGAAATAGAGCACCTGAACCTACATTATGAGACAATATAGCATATAGACGTATAAGTAGATCAGAACTTTGAGGATGTACTGAGTATATGAGGGTGAATACATTAGTAAAACATTATCTCAATATTTATATCAATTCACAAATGAATGCATGCTAAATTTAAATAACTCACATAAGCTGGAATATCTAAAAGTTGAAAATCATAATTCATGAATAGTAAATCATACTTTATAAATCTAGTGAGTCATACCATTTAGTTCTAAAAGTTGTACTAGTGATCTATCTGTAAATCATGTAGCCTAAGCATAGAAAGGACTCACTTTTATATCTAAAATCTGAAGTCTAAAGTTTGTAGCTAATATCTTTCTGTAAAGTGTAATGTGAATAAAGTTGTGAGCCTTTACACTTGGTTTTCTAAAAGTTTTCTTTACTAGTAAGGAATTCTCTTAAAAACCATTCTTTAAGGGAGTTTTTTCAAACCCACATAAACCAAGTGAGCTAACATGGAGTCCAACATCTTATTCCCCTATGGGGAAAACCTAACAATGGGGATAGGTGTCATACTCTTGCCAATGCGTACAACCTAATCTAATTGATCTTATTCTTAACTATCATCCATATAGAAATGGGAATAATCTAAATATGTACCTACGTAGGCTATGTAGTTCTATGGAAGTTAGGGCATGCTAATCCCATACCTCCCGCTCGGTGCTAAATACTACTCCCTTTAATCTGTATGCTCATTCTATTTGAAATCTACTTTAAAACTAGCATAAGGGTTTATTATAAAACTAATTATGTATTTATCTGATTCAATCTGTAAGTAAAGCTAATCAGATTTTTGTCATCTATAATAAATCTGTAAAGTTGATTCTAATCTTTTTTTAGGATCAAAAGATCAAATCTTTACTGAAAATCTAATAATAAACTGATTATCTGATGCTTAAAGAATAATCTTTCTTAAAATAATAAAAATCAATACTAGGAAAATAATCCATGCATTAATCTCATGTCAAAACATCATAATAATTATGCTTGGTAATGAAAACAATGATACTTTGATTCAAAATCTAGAATTTACTACAATACGTATGAAAATATGAAGATAAACATGTAATTCAATTTCTAAATCACTTGAAATCTTATAATCTTGTAAATAGCAATAATGGGTATAAACTTTATTTGTGCTTTTGATGATGAACTCTTGATTATCTTTAATTTAAAATTCTTAATTTAGAGCTTTCTTGGAGGAACAATGGAGGAATTTGATTTATTTGAGAGTAAGATTTGAGCTCTAAGGTTTTTCTTTGAGACAGAATAGATTAAAATAAGCATAAAGTGCTTAGAATAGGCCTGAATTTCTTGTTTTAGATGAATTGGGAGCTTGGGAATTGACCAAATAGTCCTTTTAAATTCTTTGTCAAAACTAAAAAATCCCGACTTTGCACGCCACTACAATGCACCACTGTCGCAGTGGCTCACTGGACTTTTATAATTGGGAAATGGGACTCCAACACAATGCGGTGAAATTGCATTGGCCCTCTGGAAAAGGGGCGAGTCCCATTTTGGCCATCACCGCGATGCATCACCATCGCGGTGAGCCACTGGACAAGGATGTCTGGGACCTGGAACATCTCTGCTATGGGCCAATTGCGAAGGTCCACTAGAAATTGAAAATTTCCAAATTGGCCCTCTCTGCGACGCGGTTCTTGCCTAAATGGCACACTGCTTTACTAAAAATTCCATAACTTCTCAACGGAGTATTAGATTTAGGCAAAATTGGTATAGATGGAAAACTAATTAAATTACCCACACAATGGAGAGCCTAAACCTGGAAATTTCTACATGTTATAAAATTTATTCATCTTTTAAGCTAACCTTTGACATTCTAGAAGCGAAATTAAGCTAGGAGAAAGTATGGGGTATTACAAATCATGAGGACCATTTGCTGATTGTGCTTTAGAGATTAAGGGATGATAATTTTTATGCTAAGTTCTCCAAGCATGAGTTTTGGTTTGAGTCTATTTTTTTCTTGGGTCATATGGTGACAAAGAATGGTATTATAGTCGATCCAGCCAGGGTTGCAGTGGTTCGTGATTGGGCTAGGGCTACTTATACCAATGAGATTCAAAGTTTTTTTGGTTTGGCATGTTACTATGAGTGCTTTGTTGAGGGTTTTTATTCTATTATAAATTTGTTGATGAAGTTGACTCATAAGAAGATTTCTTTTCAGTGGTTGATGCATGTGAGGCAAGCTTTCAAAAGCTCAATGATTTATTGACATCAGCTCCTATCTTGACTTTTCTAAAGAAAGGCATGGGTTCTACTATCTTTTGTGATGCTTCAGGTATTAGGTTATGTAATACCCAACATTTTGGGCTAGTCTTTGAACTGTCATTCCTATGTGTATAAGCTACAATCTAAATAATTCCTAAGTGAATATAAGTTTCATGATATTTATTCTCATGCTTGGTTTGCTTTTGGGGTGAAAAATGTTCATAAGAATCAATTAGAATAAAGTTGAGCTTAGAGCCTTTGATTCATCCAAAGTTTGACATTTGATTCTATAAGGGTCTACTTTAAACATGTATACCTTTTTATATGCATATAATTTTTCAGCTCAAAACCCACCAAATTGCATATAATTGAATTAACTTTCCAATGATACCAATTTTGCCAAAATCCGATAATCGAGCAAAGAGTTATGGCATTTTCTGTGTGAGGTAGTAAGCTAACACGATAGCGATGCCACACGTCACCCTGCGCATTACAAAACTGTTTCACATGCTAATTAATTTTTTAAAGGTTCTAGGGGCACTTTGGTCACTTCCCCTCACCCAAATCCGTATATAACACTTAATTTCAGCACCCAAAAGCAATATACACTCGATTATTAATTTTTTATCTCACAGAAAAATCCTATCCTCCTCAAGAACACCAAGAACTTCATCAATTTTTTTCCTTTAAGAAAAGCAAGAACACAAGTTTCCTAATTCAAGAATGCTTTCAATATTGTGTTTCCCCTTCAAGATCAAAGCTTTAAGGTATGTGGGAGTTCATCCATGGGTTCTCTTTCACCCATGGATCCCAAAAACTCGTTTCTTTTAATTACAGAATGAATTTTCCATTACTATAGTATTTTGTATGCTCAAGAAAGATTGAATTTCATATTTTCATGATGTTTTTAATTCAATTCAGCCCATGTATGATTAAATGAAAGACTTTAAATTCCTCATGCTATGAATTTGAATTTCCATGCTTTAGTCAAGTAAATTTCATGATAAATCCTAAATCCATGATGCTTAGTAATATTCCTATGTTTTAAATTCATGCCTTCCACATATTTGATTAAATTCTCATATCATGTTAAGTCAATTTCAAGATAAATCCCCAAGTTATGAATTTTCCCATATAACCCTATTGTTCACCCATATTTAAGACATTCTTACGTTGAAGCTATGAACTTTACATGTTTTGATGAAACACCCATGTCCTATTTCAAGCGAATTTCATGTGAATTCCCTAATTCATGATTTTAGTTATGTAATCATATTATGCTCCCATGTTTAAGATATTCCCATGCCCAAGTTCATGATCCCCATGTGTTTGAAGAATTGTCCTATGTTAAAGCCATAATTGGTGATTTTTAATACTGAATTCATGCCATTGATACATGTCTAAAACTATCCCCATGTTTATCTTAAACCATGAATTATAAGTGATTGAAGAAACACCCAAGTGATGGGTTTCTTTAAATAATGACTATTTATCATATCCTCAAAGCCTTAATATGGTCTTATTGTTATTGTTATTGAGTCCTGGGGGTTATGAATACCTGAAATTTAGCTGTTGTCTAGTTTTCCTAAATCTACAGAATGATTTCAGTTATACCATATAAAATATCATTCAATCAGTAATATGTTCAGTTACAAATCTAATTAAGTTAGCTCATTCCTGTTTCAGTTCCATTATCAATTAGTACATTAATAATTACCTTAGAATCTGTATGCACTATTATTTTTAGAATACCATGACCTGAGCTTAGCAGTTATTAGTTATCAGTGCATACACTAGTTAGTGTTTTAGTTTCTTTTAGTTGGGAGTAGGATTTAGCACCGAGCGAATGCAGGGATGGAAGCTTCCCTATGAGTTAAGTAGAGCTACAAGTAGCAGTCCTTGTATTTTAGAACTATGTAGCCAGCATTGGATATGAGAAGTCACCCATTAGATTAGGCTTGACTATCTCGCAAGGGCCACCCATCAGTTTAGGCTTGACACCTTTAGTCCTTTAGGACAATATAGTACATCAGTATAGTAGATCCATATAGCCAGTGTTAGTACCCGTGGCATGATACTAACACCCTTTCAACTAGGGTTATAGATTGAACACCGATTAGCTCATATTTGGGTATGTCAGTTAGATGATACCTTCCATGATTACAGTTTTAGCTCCAGACTCAATTTGAAAATAAGTTCAGTTTTACAAAATTAGAACTATCAGAAATAGTCACCTATTTATCTATAACTCTATTATCAGTAATCACAACTAATCAATTACTCAGTTATCAGAACTCAGTATTCAGTTCCAATAGTCTCAGTTATAGTCTTAGTTATAGTATCAGTTACATTCTTAGTTACCATCTTAGTTACAATCTCAGTCTAGTAATTAGATCTGTAACTTAGTGTTGTTTTAGGTTTGCTTGACCATAGCATACAATTATCAGTTATTCAGTTATTAGTATTTTAGTGCCTCAGTTTATAGACTATTTTAGAATCATGTTATATGCTTGGTATTGCATTCTAAAATAATACAATTTTTTATGAATTCATGCTCAGTTGACTCATGTTACTCAGTCAGTCCTAATCTCATATGTATAATACTCTACAGTTTCAGTCCAGTTATTTAGACTAAGTACAGTTTAGTTTTACATGCCCAATATTTAGCTATTATTCATCAGTTAATTAGATAAGTTAGTTTGTTTATGCATTCATGCTCAGTGTGATGTATATTCAGATCCTTAATTTATGTCAGTCTCCATCACGTAGTTTCAGACCCAGTATTTATACAGTATCCATATTTTATCATATCCCAGCTTCAGTTATACTTGTATCATTAAAGTAAAGTTTTACAGAAACTAAGTGTAGAGATTCACCATCTTATCAGAGAATGTTTTCCAATCATGTTTTAAGATATTTCAGTTTTTAGCTTATTCCAGCCTATTGGTGAGTCTACTTACACTTAGCATGCATGTTTTACGATTACATATGAAATTAGTTTTATTTATTGCATTCACCCCTTTATATTCTGTACATTCCAGAAGTATTGATCCACATATATATATCTATGTGCTACATTGTCTCATAATATAGGTATCAGTTATAGCCTACGCATCATGATCAGACAGTTCCAGATTCCAGCCAACAAGTGATGAGTTCTCCTAGTTCAGGAAATCCAAATAGTTTTAGTTTATGTATAGTTTATTTATTTTCCATGTGTCTTGATTAGTGTTAGTTGAAGGCATGTCCCAACTATCTATAGTCAGTATAGTTAAGGCTTCATAGATGTCAGTTAGAGTCAGTCATGTAATTTCAGCTTCATTCTTCAGATTTATCAGATTGTAAAGCTTTATCAGTATTATATATATTTTAGATTTTTAGTATGATTATGTTTCCGCACAGTAGAACATCTATTTATTATATTATAATTTAGTTGCTTAACAGTATACCAGTTCATGGGTTGGCTTTGGATCACTTATGGTTCCAAGCATCGTATAACTACTAGGGGTTAGTCTCGGGTCATTACAAAATTGGTATAAAATCTCATAGTTCAAGTGTCCTAGGGTGTCTTTGAAGCCGTGTCTAGTAGAGTCTTGCGGAACGGTGTGGAGACATCTGTATTTTTTTTTGATAGGCTACAGGGCATTTAGGAAATATGTTCCTTCTTTCAAGTCTCAAATCATGTAGTACAAATATTATCTAAGAAATTTATGTAGATCCTCATCTTGCTCTATTTATGCTAACTCTGCCTTAGTTTTACGATGATAGAAAAGTAAAGCTTAAGTCCTTACATATAGTGTTTCCTAACATATTCCCTACAGACTGTTATGGGATTACATATTGGCTTAGAAAGTATCCCATCAGTGCCTTTATATCCTAAAGTTTTAAATATTTCATTCTTGTTCACGAAAATCATGTATTAAGCCAAAGTCAGATGTGCTTTCAGATTTCCTTCTTAGAATCCCTTTTTTAGTATGTAATTTAGAATTAGAATTATAAACCCAGAAGTTTAGCAAAAGTAGAGTTGGGATAGCAGTATTTATATTTAACAGATTATATATTCATGGGGCTAGTTGTACGAAAGGTGAATCAGTAGGCTTGAACAGTATATGCAAGAATTTAAGTTTGTTGATTCGAGATTAAGTATGATGGTGAGGATGAGTTTATCATTCATGTGTATTATTATACCACAGACACTAGAGTAATGTGATTTCAGTTCAGTTTAGAGTTTAGTAAAGTGGTCACAGACTTAAGATGATGGCTTAAAGTTAAGGGAGAGATAATAGAGCAAGTAACCAAGTCAATCCCTCAGATTCTAGTAGTAGTGCCAGTGTGTGTAGAAAGCAGTAAGGGAGGACAATTCCCAACCTATTCTTATCTCAGTATGAATTTTTTTAGTCATCACGATATTTACTTATACCTAACATATCAGGTCCCTTATCACAGCTCATATTCATGCACTTTATAGAAAAACCATGTACGTTTTCAGTTTCTTGTATGAGGAGTTTTAGTTGAATCAACAGTATGAATCATATTCCATGAAATAATGAACTCCGAACTCAGGTCATGCAGCTCATGACTCATGTACCCAAGCCTTATGGTATGTTCAGTTCCATGTGTTTATTGTAAACCTCTAATCATCAATAAAATTTAGTTTTTCAGACCTTTCTAACAAATTTATGTCATTGAACTTTATTCCTTAGGCCTCAGTTGAGTGTTAAAGTTATTCTTTCATGTTTCAGGTCCTCATGTTCTAACCTTTAGTGACCTCTCCTTAAGTCATGATGAATTGAAATTCTATGTGTGTGTTTTTTGGACTAGTGCATAAAAGTTTTAAGGATAGAGGTTTAGAGAAAATGAGAAAGATGCTTTTGTGGTTGTTTTCCTACAAGTTCAGTATAATTTAGTCTGTATAGCCAGTAATCCAGTTTCGTAGTCAGACAGACAAGTTCCTATGGTTCTCCCTCTTTCCTATTCATTAGGTAATTCATGTTCATGCAAAATTTTGAATTTAGATTAGTTTATGTATATGCATCAGTTTCAAATCCCAAATATTCAGTCACAATTCAGTCTATAAGTTTCCCGTGCATCATCTCAGGCTTTTCTTAGTATTTTAGCCAAGTCAGTATCATTCGGGGCATGAAGTATCCCAAGGGGGATATATATTTAAATACCCCGATTATTCATGTCTTAAACCTTTCATTTTTCTTCATGAAATTAGATCCAGCTGGAAGTAATATTTACTCATCAGTTGACTCTCTCATTTCTTTCCCAGCCTTATAATCATTCTCATGTCATCGCATGTATTCAAGAAATCAGTTCAGTTAATTATATTCAGTTCATGTATCATGTTTCAGAATTAGTTATTCAATCATGTTCTAAGTCAGTCATTTTCATAATATGATCTTAACTACCTTCATATAGTACTCTTAATCTAACCAGTCTTATTCGAGCATGAATGTTCCCAAGGGGGAGATAATGTAATACCTTGCATTTTTGGGATAGTCTTTGAACCATCGTTTCTACGTGTATAAGCTATAATCTAAATAATTCCTATGTGAATATAAGTTTCATGATCTTTATTCTCATGTTTGGTTTGCTTTTGAGGTGAAAAATGTTCATAAAAATCAAATAGAACAAAGTTGAGCTTAGAGCCTTTAATTCGTCCAAAGTTTGGCATTCGATTCTACAAGGGTCTATTTTAAATGTGAATAACATTTTATATGTATAAAATTTTGTAGATAAAGACCCACCAAATTATAGATAATTGAATTATCTTTCCAACGATACTAGTTTTGGCAAAATCCGATATCCGAGTGAAAAGTTATGGCATTTTTTGTGTGAGGCAGTAAGCCAATACAATAGCGATGCGATGCGCCAGCCTGAGCGTTACGAAATAGTATCACATGATAATTCAATTTCTAAAGGGTATAGGGGTACTTTGGTCACTTTCCCTCACCTAAATCTGCCCATAACACTTAATTTTAGCCCCCAAAATCAATATACACTCAATTATTCATCCTTTCTTTCAAAGAAAAATCCTAGCCTCCTCAAGAACGCCAAGAACTTCATCAAATTTTTCCTTCAATAAAAGCAAGAACTCAAGTTTCCTAATTCAAGAGTGATTTCAAAATTGTGTGTTCCCTTCAATATTAAAGCTTTAAGGTATGTAGGAGTTCATCCATGGGTCCTCTTTCACCTATGGGGCCCAAAAACTCTTTTCTTTTAATTAAAGAATGAATTTTTCATTACTATGGTATTTTGTATGCTCAAGAAAGATTGAATTTCATGTTTTTATGATGTTTTTAATTCAATTCAGCCCATGTATGATTCCATGAATGATTTTAAATTTTTCATGCTATGAATTTGAATTTCCCATGCTTTAGTCAAGTAAATTCCATGATAGATCCTAAATTCATGATGTTTTGCAATATTCCCATGTAGTAAATTCATGTCTTCCACATGTTTGATGAAATTTCCATATCTTGTTAAGTCAATTTCAAGATGAATCCCCAAGTTATGAATTTTTTCATGTTACTCTATTGTTCAACCATGTTTAAGACATTCTTATGTTCAAGCTATGAACTTTAAATGTTTTGATGAAAAATCCATGTCCTATTTTAAGTGAATTACATGTGAATTCCCCAATTCATGATTTTAGTTATGTAATCATGTTATGCTACTGTAACACTCCGATTTTCCAAACCGGGATGCTACACGGTGCTCATGACCCCAAAGGACCACAAGCTAATCCATGACTGATATCTGCACCTATACACTGCATAATATATAAATATAAATGCAAAAAGCTGGTGAAAACTTGCCATAAGGTTCAAAATGTCTAAAAATACTCAAAACTAAAAACTGAATACTAATACATCTGTCTGAAAAGCCTCTAACTGTCTGAACCGTGGAGTTGATGGGACATGTCCCCAACTAACTCTATCTATAAAAAATAATCTGAATCTAATGAGTTAGTAAAATAATAAGGATCATCCTTGAATGAAAAGGACTCACTGCTACGTATACTGCTGCTGATTGGGTCTGGATTGCTAAGAGTTCTCTGGGGCTCATGCTTCCAAACCTATGACATCAAATAAAACACCATAGCACAAATGCATCAGTATGGGAATGTACTGAGTATACAAATGAGGTAAGGCTAAATGCAAAGGCTTATGCATGAACAATAACCAACTGAATGATATGCAAGAGCTGGATTAGCTTACATAGAGAATCTGTAACTACTTAACATACTGTGCATAATGTGACTGAGCATACTGTGATTGAATCTGATAACTAATACTAAATATACCGTCAATCTGAGGTTTTTGAACATTCTGAGATTGTACGTATCTGAAGATATTGAAATAGATATTTGTACTTATTAATACTGATAAACTTGATGACTAAATCTACCGATAAACGATATTAACTGGCTGAATCTTAGATCAAAACTATCTAGAGGGATGATCTCTAAATCTTCTAATAATGATTAAAATTAACTAGGCTTAATATCAGGCCTAACTAATGGGTTATCTCTGGAATTGATATTAAGAATACTCAACTGAATCTGAGACTGAGATCAATCCTATCTGACGGGTGACCTTTGTAGGTACTGATACAGAATAACTTTTTGTGAGACCAACCCTATCTAGCGGGTGGTCTATGAATCTATGGAACTATCTAAGTTTCTCACTGAGATTGATGATTGTATCTGACAATCCTAATTTTTGAGTCCTACTCTGAAGACTTATACTAAAACTGTAAATGTGGGAGTTCTCAATTAACCAACATGCCCCAAATCTAAACTAGTGTGGTCCAACCTGTAACCCCAGTTGGAAGAGTATCAATACCGTGCATGGGTAGAGACCTCTACTATCGTCAAGCCTCTTTGATGGGTGACCCTAAACAGGAAGTCAAGACTAAGGCAATATAATAGTCAAGTCAAGCCTTAATCTGATGGGTGACTCCTAGTCCTGCACTGGCTATGCAGTTCTGGAGTACAGGGATTGTTGCTAACGGCTCTGCCTCTCTAATGGGGAAGCCACCATCCCTATACCTGCTCGGTGCTAGTTCCTACTCCCAACTAAAAGACTCTGAACTGATTCTTAACTAAACTAAAATTGTATTGAATCTATTGTTATTCATATCTCTTAACTGATCTGACTGGATACACTTGGTTCCATTATCTGATGGAATACTACTAAATCTAATATCTAACTAAATGATACTAAGTTCTGAATTCTGTAACTAACTGAGTTCTACTAATCATAGCACAACTAAAATTATCTTGAGACTGACTCGACTCTAGGCACATAGCTATATTTTTTGGGTATAAGTACCCCAGGACTCGATAGAAGGAAACTAACAAAACATGACTTCTTGAATTCATAACTAACATCAACATCATAACATGTATTCAAGTATACATAATTGAGGATACTAAAATATAACAATTCATTCAACAAGGGATGCACAATGATAAGAATGCACACAACATACTATAATTCATTCACTATGGTCTCTCAAAAACCACTTGGTGTGCATGGCTTATACTTAATTTGGGGGTTTCTAGGAAATATGCTATAATGACCCAATTTCCTTCACATAACCATTTTATCAAACATATGGGGAGTATGCTTTGGTCATATAACAATTTCAACACCTAATTCTCATGGATAATCAATCAATATACAACTTGAAGGGATTTATCATGAACATCACATAATTATTACATAATAGCATCAAAGTTTGAAACTTTATAATCATAGCATGAATTAAAACTCAACAACAACATAACCTTCAAACTCAATTCACATAAACCATGGAAAACACATAAATTTAAAATCTTGAATTTAGAAAGAGGGATTCTTGAACTTCTTGGGCGGAAGGGACCCAAGAATCAACACTTGCATACCTCAAAGGCTTGAATGTTGAAAGAGAATGTATTTTCTTGGGTTTCTTGAGGAAAGCTTGAATCTTGTTCTTGGGTGATGATCTTAAGAGGAAACCTAATTTTCTTGTTCTTGAGAGTGGAGAGGATTAAGGATTTTTAAAACTACTTTATGATGGTCATGTACACTATTTTGATGATTTATGTCATGAAAGGTGAAGGAAAATTCCAAAATACCCCTATGAAACCGCTTCCTAGTTGCTGAAATTATCAACTGACGATCAAGGCTGATAAGTCGTCAGATTTGTGATAGCCTATTAGCCCAGGTCGTCACCTAGGAGTTGAAATTGATGGGTTGCTGTCTAAGCTTGAAGAAATGGTTGATAAGTTGTTGGAAATGTCTTTAGAAATGTGATAAGTCATCATAAATGTCATCAAAAATGTGATAAGTCGTCAAAAATGTCATCACTCAGTTTTCAGGTTGACATGCTGGAGTAAAATGGGTATAACTTTTTGCTACGATATCGGATTTGGGTAAAATTGGTATCGTTGAAAAGCCAAGTCAATTATATTTCTGTTGGTGGGTCATGAGATCAAAAATTCATAGTAAAAGAAGATATATTCTTATTTGAAATTGATTATGGCAATATCTTTCCCAATAATTCAATCGGTAAGGAATGTTTTGCTTCGTCTTATAGCTGGGAGTTATTTGAAACCTTAATATACATCTAACTTACTCATAAAAATTTAAAAGAATCATGATGTACTATACATGAGATTGAAACATGGCTCTAATATTGGTTTGGATTTTTGGGGTATTATAATATCTATCCCCGAGAACATTCATCTTCGAATGAGACTGACTGAGAGGGGAGGAATGATAGACCAAACATGAACTAAACATGAATAACTAAAATATGATCTCGTGAATGACGTGACTGATAAAATGACTATATCATATTGAACATGCATATCTGGTGCATATGTAACTGATTCTGAATACATGTAAGATCTGAAGCTACTCATAAGGTAAATCCTCATAATGGACATTCATATCTAATGCATGGATGCATGAATGATTTTTTCTCATGGATGCATGACTAGGTATATTGATAAGATAAACTTTCTCTACTAAACATGTATATCTAATGCATGAATGTCTGACTGAACTGACTCCTAGAGGCATGACTGATTATGCAATAATGACTGATGCAAAGCTTGTAATGAGAATATGAGCATGAAAATAAATGGATTTAAGGAATTTGATAACTTTATGGAGTCATGGAGTATCTCTCCCTTGGGACACTATGTCCCGCTATGCACACTTACCTTACTGATATACTGGGGTGATGCACAGGGCATCTATAAACTAGATCATTACTGAACCTTGGGAGTTGGAAAATAATGCATATCATAAAAATAAATGAGTCATACATACCTGAATCTACGTTAGGAAAATTTTCTGGATCATGGAGAGTCCGAAGTAAATAGAGTCGGTTCTGACACTAACCACTATTAGTAGTAGGAGTGGCGCCCTGCTGACGTGAATCTCTACCTTTCTGACCTAGCACTCTACACTCCTACACTTTTTGACCTGGATTACCATATCCAAAATATAACTGACTATTGGCTCTGCATACACCTAGATGGTTCTTGCCACACTATCCACAATATGGATAAGTATGCTCACGTCTAACACTACTCTGGGCTTTGGAGCCTGGTTCCCTATCATGACTGACATCTTTAAAATTTGGTGTAGGCACACTAGCTGAGGATGGAGATGGGACTGAAGTCTTCTGACTATGGTGAGAACGATTACCACCCTGTGACCCAACTTGAGAAAAGCTGTAACTACCAATTTTAAATCTTTTATTAGATCTCTCTCTCCTTAGATTTATCTGCCTCTATCTACTGGGTATGTATCATTAAGCTAGCAAGATCCATGTCTATATTGATCATAGTGGTTCTACACTCCATCAGCACCAACCCGGATACACCAGTCACAACTTGCCCTAGGGTCAACTACTAAGTTAGGAGCATACTTAGTTAACTGGTTGAACTTAAGACAATACTCCTTCACTGTCATGAAGCCTTTTCTCAGTTTCATAAACTCTTTTACCTTAGCTTCTCTCATCTGTAGTGGGAAAAACTTATCTAAGAAGCAATCGTGAAATATCTGCCAAGTCATGGAATTTGCATATTCCCCTCTACTCTTCTTCCACAACACGACCCAATCATGAGCAATATCTCTTAGCCTATAGGATGCTAATTCCATACTCTCCTCCTCTGACACATGCATAATCTGGGTTATTTTCTTCACCTCTTCTAGATAAAGCTGTGGCTCCTCACCTACTACTGACCCAAAGAATTCTGGCGGGTTCATTCTCATAAAATTTCTGATCCTAGCTGCGGCTGAATCCCCATTTTGCTGAGGTGGGGCTGCAGCCTGATGGTTGCCCTAGACACTAGTGGTCATAGCTTATGCTAGTGACTGAAAAGCTATCCGAAACTCTGCATATGACATATACTTATTCAGAGGATCTATAGGTTGAGG
Organism: Capsicum annuum; assembly: GCF_002878395.1. Lineage (NCBI taxonomy): Eukaryota > Viridiplantae > Streptophyta > Magnoliopsida > Solanales > Solanaceae > Capsicum > Capsicum annuum. The sequence continues at coordinate 189,920,583 of NC_061121.1, read as the reverse complement.
TGGCTAATTATCATTCCTACGGGCATTATCTCTGCGAGGAGGCATGTTCTACAAATGGAAGATGAATAAGTATTATACTGAGAGTTTAACTTGAGCTTTTTGCTCACTGGCATGACATGAATACTAAAAGAAGGGAAACTGCTCCTAAAATATCTTATAGCCTCCTATACATAAATGTGGTACGCAATACACCCATGCACAAAACTCTACTAGATGAATTTTTTCAAAATTTCTAGGATACTATTGAACCTTAGGCTCTGATAGGTGACCCTGAATAGGAAGTCAAGCCTAAGGTAAGTTAAGCCTCTCTGACGGGTGACCCTGAACAGGAAGTCAAGCCTAAGGCAATATAATAGTCAAGTCAAGCCTTAATCTGATTAGTGACTCCTGGTCCTGCGCTGGCTACACAGTTCTAGAGTACAGGGATTGCTGCTAATGACTCTGCCTCTTTAACGGGGAAGACACCATCCCCATACCGGCACGGTGCTAGTTCTTACTCCCAACTAAAAGACTCTGAACTGATTCTTAACTAAACTAAAATTGTGTTGAATCTGTTATTATTCATATTTCTTGACTGATTTGACTGGGTTCACTTGGTTTTGTTATCTGACGGAATACAACTGAATCTAATATCTAACTAAATGATACTAAGTTCTAAATTTTGTAACGAACTGAGTTCTACTGATCATAGTACGACTGAAATTATCTTGAGACTGACTCAGCTCTGGGCACACAACTATATTTATTAGGTACAAGTACCCCCAGGACTCAATAGAAGAAAACTGCTAAAACATAACTTCTTTAATTCACGACTAACATCAACATCATAGCATGTATTCAGGTATACATAATTGAGGACTTCATACTGAGATATAACAATTCATTCAACAAAGGATGCACAAGGATAAGAATGCACACAACATACTATAATTCATTCACTATGGTCTCTCAGCAAATACTTGGCGTGCATGGCTTATACTAAATTTTGGGGTTTCTAGGCAATATGCTATAATGACCCAATTTTCTACACACAAGCATTTTATCAAGACATTGGGAGCATGCTTTGGTCATATAACATTTTCCACACCTAATTCTTATGGATAATCAATCAACATATAATTTGAAGGGATTTATCCTGAAAATCACATAATTATTACATAATAGGGTCAAAGTTTGAAACTTTATAATCATATCATAAATTAAAACTCAACAACAACATAACCTTCAAACTCAATTCACATAAACCGTGGAAAACACATAAATTTAAAATCTTGAATTTAGAAAGAGGGATTCTTGAACTACTTGGGTGGAAGGGACCTAAGAATCAGCACTTGCATACCTCCAAGGCATGAATCTTGAAAGATAATGTCTTTTTATGGTTTTCTTGAAGGAGAGCTTGAATCTTGTTCTTGGGTGATGATCTTGAGAGGAAACTCTAATTTTCTTGTTCTTAAGAGTCGAGAGGATTAAGGATTTTTAGAACTAATTTATGATGGTTTTGTACGTGATTTTGGTGATTTATGTCATGGAAGGTGAAGGAAAAGTCCAAAATACCCCTACAAAACTGTTTTCTAGTTGTTGAAATTATCAGCTGATGACCATGGCTAATAATCCATTAGATCTGTGATAGCCCGTCAGCCCAGGTCGTTACTTAGGAGCTAAAATTGATGGGTTTCTATCTAAGCTTGATGAAATGGCTGATAATTCATTGTAAATGTCATCATAAATGTTATAAGTCAATATAAATGTCATAAAAATGTGATAAGTCATCAGAAATATCGTTACTCAGTTTCCAGGCTGACATGCTGGAGTAAAAAGGGTATAACATTTTGCTATGATATCAGATTTGTGCTAAATTAGTATTGTTGGAAAAATAATTCAATTATCTATCTTTTGGTGGGTTATGAGCTCAATAATTAATAGTACAACAAGAGATATACTCATTTGAAGTTAACTATGGCAATATCCTTCCCAAGAATTCAATTGGTAGGGAATGTTTTTCTTCATCCGATAGCTGGGAGTTATTTAAAGCCTTAATATAACTATAACTTACTCATAAAACTATAAAAGAATCATGATGTACTATGCATGATATTAAAACATGGCGCTAATATTTTTTTGGCTTTTTTGGGGTATTACAGGTCCCATGTTTAAGATATTTCCATGCCCAAGTTCATGATCCCCATGTGTTTGAAGAATTATCCTATGTTAAAGCCATAATTGGTGATTTTTAATATTGAATTCATTCTATTGCTACATGTCTAAAGCTATCCCCATGTTTATCTTAAACCATGAATTATAAGTGTTTGATGAAATGCCCAAGTGATGGGTTTCTTTAAATAATGACTATTTATTATGTCCTCAAAGCCTTAGTATGGTCTTGTTGTTATTGTTATCGAGTCCTGGGGGTTATGAATACCCAAAATTTTGCTGTTGTCTAGTTTTCCAGAATCTATAGAATAATTTCAGTCATAACATAGGAAAATCATTCATTCAGTAATATGTTCAGTTGTGATTCCAATTAAGTCAGCTCAGTCCAGTTGCAGTTCTATTATTAATTTATACATTAATAATTACCTCAGAATTCGTATGCACTATTATTTTTAGGATACCATGACTTGAGCTTAGTAGTTATCAGTTATCAGTGCATACACTAGTTAGTATTTCAGTGTCTTTTAGTTTGGAGTAGGATTTAGCATTGAGAAAATATAGGGATGGCAGCTTCCCCGTTAGTTAGGTAGAGTCATTAGTAGCAGTCCTTGTATTCCAGAACTACGTAGCCAGTGTAGGATATGTGGATTCACCCATTAGATTATGCTTGACTATCTCACAGGGGTCGCCCATCAGTTTAGGATCAACACCCTTAGTCATTCGGGACAATACAGTACATCAGTATAGTGGATCCATATAGCCAGCGTTAGTACCCATAGCACGGTACTAAAACCCTTCCAATTGGGGTTATAGGTTGGACCCGATTAGCTTAGATAATATTTGTCACTCATGCTTTAAGATATTTCAGTTTTTAATTCTATTGGTGAGTCTACTTACATTTCTCATGCATGTTTTACGATTACGTATGAAATCGGTTTTACTTATTACATTCACCCCTACATACTCAGTGCATTCTAGAAGTACTGATCTATATATATGTCTATGTGCTACATTATCTTATAATGTTGGTATTAGATATAGCCTATGCATCATGATTAGATAGTTACAGATTCCAATTAGTAGGTGATGAGTTCTCCTACTTTAGGAACTCCAGACAGTTTAAGTTTATGTACAGTTTATTTATTTTCCATGTGTATTGATTAGTGGTAGTTGGAGGTATGTCCCAACTATCTATTGTCAGTATAGTAGAGGCTTCATATATGTCAGTCAGAGTCAGTCATGTAATTTTATTTTTATCCTTCAGATTTATCAGATCGTAAGGCTTTATCGGTATTGTATATATTTTAGATTTTTAGTATGATTGTGTTTCTGCACAATAGAACATCTATTTATTATGTTATAATTTAGTTGCTTAACAGTATGCCAGTTCATGGGTTAGCTTGGGATCACTTGTGGTTCCAAGCACCGCATGATAACTAAGGGGTAGTCTCTGGGCGTTACAGGGTAGGTGCTATGTTGATGAAAAAGGGTAAGGTCATTGCATATGCTTTTCTTCAGTTGAAGCCCCATGAGAGGAATTACCCTACCCATAACTTAGAGTAGTGCATAATTAAAACATTTGAGGTTTTGACCCTTAGAAAATTTCCCAGAATTTTGGTCTCTAGACCCAATATGACTCATGGGTATGAGTCATATGTTGGAGTACAAACGGTATGGTTCTATCGTATTTGACTAGTGTCGATTAGTGGAATGAATTTGGCTACTGGAATGAATATGACTTAGGGGATACAAGTCATACGATTTGGTACGGATCATTTGGTTTCTTAACTTAATCTTAGAATTGGTTACTTGGGTTAGATCTGAGTACGAATGGATCAACAAGAGCTGTAAGACAGGGTATGAATCATACCAGGGACTCGTAGGGTAGACAATATTTATTCCTCCTGGTATTTTATTCTGCCAGGGATACGAATCATGGGTATGGATCATACACTGTGGTTACTACTTGGTTGGATGAGTCGTATACTGGATAGTGTTTGGTTCTAGGGTGGAGGCTCAGGATAAGAGTGGTGGATATTAATCTTATCGGAGTGTATAACTCATGAGGGTTAGTAGTATCCCTGTGATGGGATTTGTAAGTAACTTAAGTGGAGGTATTCTGGATATTTCCCTACTTAACCTAATGAGGTCCCAAAAATTATAACCTACTTAGGAGGTTATTTACCCTATTATTCTATTTATTAGCACTTAGAAACTCTTCCTAAACAGTATAATTTTCTGAAGAGCTTTTGGGCAAGGGAACCTAGGGTTTCAACTAGAGGATTAATTTGGGGCTTGTCTTGGTTATTTGTTTCCATAATAATCTTGGTTTAAGGCATTTTCTCTTCCCTCATTGTTAATTTTAACTAAAGGCATGGTTTATATGAATGTTTTCATGGTTTTATTATTTCATACCATTGGATTTCAAATATATTTGGGGTTTTTGATAATAAATGCTTGGTTATGGTTTCCCATGGTTTTAATTATTCTTTTATATGCAATAATGGTGGTTTTGAACAATTGGATTTCATGGAAATGGTTTAATAGTTATTGGAATTGGTTTTGGTCATATTATGCCCCCAATATGTTTGATAAAATTCTCATAAAGATATGTTCATTTCATTAACTTCTTTTAATGGAACTCTTGCTTTTTTAAAATTGGTAAAGGAATTATGCATGGTTTAAATGGTTTAGAAAGGTAATTGGATAAATGGTTATGCTTGTGGGACACATGGAATTCCCTAAGTTGTTTAATATGGCTAATGGAAGGGCACTTGAAAGTCTCCTTAAACTATAAATGGTTGGCTATGGATATTACTTGCAAGTATGGTTGGCATGACGATACCACCACTAGATGTCCTTAGTTAATAAAAGGTTAATGGAATTGGTTGGTTGATTGAAAAGGTTTCAATTGGGCAATAATGGCGGGAAGTGTAGCAAAGTCATGAAAAGTAAAGGTCCTCAGTGGACCAAAACTAGAGACTCATATTTGCCGATGTAAGGTTTGGTTTTGGTGACCGTGTACATAATGTGCCACTTTATTGGGGGATTTACTAGTCATCCCAAGGGATACTTCCTTGGCCATGCGGCTACATGCACTGGGGCCCTTTTAGCATGGGGAGATGAACCTATATAGCCTATGGGTGGTTTAGGACTACAAAGCTACATAGCCCGGGTAAAGGTTTTAAATGCATACGAAACCTAGTTCCCTTTCCTGACATAGATATATATATATATGTATGGGTGTATGCATTCTGGATAGTTTTTACTTGGTTTTATAAATGGTGTTATTTTATCCTTATCCTGAGATCATGCTAGAATTCACTCGTTGTATACCCACTCTATCCAGGAACCAACCATTCGACTCCTCCTAAATATTTATTGACTTAGGAGCAATATATGGACTGAAGTAGTGAGCTTCCATCTTTTAGAAAGGTATCATTTTATGTTATGGATATTTCTAGACCTTTTAATTTTATTTTGGATATTGGTTTTTGCCATGGTTCTTGGCATGTCCCAACCTAATTTTTTTACTCTTTTGGTTAAAGGTTTTTGTTACTTCTATGGGTTGGTATGGGCAAGATCAATATTAGTGTTGGCCTTGGTATTTGTATTAGCATTGGGGCTGACACCGATCGATGTGATTGTTGGTTGTTCTATCGTATATCATTTTGAGATTAATCATATTATGCTTTATTAATTTGATTATCGTATGGTTTATGGCCTTTGGTTTGGTATCGATATGGTGTGGTATGATTGGACTCAATTAGGCCGATCATGGTTGTCACTCTAACCCAGAGTCTTCATGTAAATATTTGCTTTATCTTGTTATATATTTGAAATTCAACCATCAAGGTCTTTGTGAGGGTGTTGGGTTAGGTAATTAGGGGTGGTCCCCGATCCTGGATGGATTTGGGATGTCCATTATGATAAGGCCCTAGTTCAGGTCGTGTCAGCAATTACATTTGACTTGAAGTTATAGAGGTACTACTTGTATGAAGTCTATTGTGATATTTTCTTACATCATCACTGCCTTCAATATTTCTTCACCCAATGGGATATTAATATGAGGAAACATCATTGACTTGAGTTTCTTAAGGATTATAACCTTACTATTCTCTATCAATTGGGAAAGGTTAATGAGGTTGTAGATGCCTTAAGCGCACATCTTCTGTCCTAGGAGAGGCTTTGGCCTTAGAGTTCAATCTTTGGCTAACTAGATAGTTAGGCTTAATATTTTGACACCTGGGTGTGTTTTGGCATTTGTGGAGGCTATCTCTTCCTTGATGGAGTAGATTTGGGCTCATCAGTTTACTGATGTTGGGTTGAGAGTGATTTAAGATAAGGTGTTGAGTGGTGAGGCTAAGGATACCTCACTTAACTTAGATGGTATTTTAAGAATTGGAGGTCAAGTTTATGTACCGAGAATGGGTGATTAGGTGAGACTAATATTGAGGAGGCTTATTGTTCTAGGCATTCCATTCATTTGAAGGTGACTAAGATGTATCGTGATTTGAGGCAACATTACTGGTGGGGTGGTATAAGGAAGGATATCACAAATTTTGTAACTCATTGCCTATGTTTCCAGTAGGTGAAGGTCGAGTATTTAAGGCTTGGTGGTTTTCTTTAAAGGTTACCCATTCCCGAGTTGATATGGGCATGGATCACTATAGACTTTAAGACTGGGTTATCTCATACTTCTTGTTGTTTTGATAGTGTTTGGGTCATCATGCATCAATTGACCAAATTTTCTTATTTTATTCATGTTTAGATTTCTTTTAGTGATAAGAGGTTGGTCCATTTCTATATTCGTGATATAGTGCATCTTCATAGTGTACCAGTGCCTATCATTTCAAATAGAGGTTAAACATTCACATATCACTTTTAGAATACTTTTCAGGAAGAGTTGGGTGCCCGAGTTGATCTTAGCATAAATTTTCATAAAAAATGATGGTCAGTTAGAGCAGACTAATAAAGGCTTTAGAGGATATACTATATGCTTGTGTTATGGACTTTGGAGGTAAGCGGGAGCAATTATTACCTTTGGTTAAGTTTGCGTATAATAATATCTACTATTCCAGTATTGAGATAGATCCATTTGAGGCTTTGTATGGTAGGAATTGTTTCTCTCCAGTTGGTCGGTTTAAGGTTTCCTATATTAGACATCGAGGTATAGACTTTTTTTGCGATTTTTTGGATAGAGTTCAAGTCATTAAGAATAGACTTCGGGTAACTCAAAGTAGGCAGAAATGCTATGCAGATCATTGATTTTGTTCCTTGAGATTTTGTATTGGTGATCGAGTCTTTCTTCGTATGTCGCCCATGAAGGGTGTGATGAGGTTTGGAAAGAGTGACAATTTTATCCCCAGGTATATCAGACCATTTAAGATTCTTTGAACTATTGGGGATGTGGCTTATGAGTTATTGTTGCCCCCAGATTTATCAGTTATTCATCAAGTTTTTCATGTTTCTATGCTTCGGTGTTACACTCTGGATGAGTCTCACATCATTCATTAGGTTCTGGTCATATAGATGAGAGTTGTCTTTTGTTGAGCTGCCCGTCTCTATTCTAGTCAGAGATATTAGACGGTTGCATTCTAGAGATATTCTAGTAGTTAAGGTCTACTAGATACACCAACCTATAGATTATGCTACTTAGAAGGTCGAGTATGATATGCATGGTAGTTATCCCCAGCTTTTCACTGATTTAGGTATTTCCCTTGCCCTTACTTCGAGGACGAACTAGATTTTTGAAGGTGGATATGTAACAACTTAACTTTTGATGTTTTTTGTGGATTAATCATTTCCATGTGATTTGACCAATATCCTTCCTTATGGTTGCTTAATGGTATTTATAGGTTGTGGGGATTATTGACATAACTCCTAATGTATTTCGATGTGTTTTATGCGAGTTTTTGTTTTTTTGGAGGTTAAAAGGCTTATTAGTTGACTTCAATCAACATTTATTGTTTTATGTTT